>NC_134353.1:223434882-223734882 GCF_048569485.1 Anomaloglossus baeobatrachus
TTGAAGGTTTGAACAAAAATATCTGATAGAAATTGTAGGAATTTTACACATTTCTTTACAAACACTCCACATTTTAGGAGGTCAAAAGTAATTGGACAAATAAACCAAACCCAAACAAAATATTTTTATTTTCAATATTTTGTTGCGAATCCTTTGGAGGCAATCACTGCCTCAAGTCTGGAACCCATGGACATTACCAAACGCTGGGTTTCCTCCTTCTTAATTCTTTGCCAGGCCTTTACAGCCGCAGCCTTCAGGTCTTGCTTGTTTGTGGGTCTTTCCGTCTTAAGTCTGGATTTGAGCAAGTGAAATGCATGCTCAATTGGGTTAAGATCTGGTGATTGACTTGGCCATTGCAGAATGTTCCACTTATTTGCACTCATGAACTCCTGGGTAGCTTGCTTTTATGTCATCAATAAACACAAGTGACCCAGTGCCATTGAAAGCCATGCATGCCCATGCCATCACGTTGCCTCCACCATGTTTTACAGAGGATGTGGTGTGCCTTGGATCATGTGCCGTTCCCTTTCTTCTACAAACTTTTTTCTTCCCATCATTCTGGTACAGGTTGATCTTGGTCTCATCTGTCCATAGAATACTTTTCCAGAACTGAGCTGGCTTCATGAGGTGTTTTTCAGCAAATTTAACTATGGCCTGTCTATTTTTGGAATTGATGAATGGTTTGCATCTAGATGTGAACCCTTTGTATTTACTTTCATGGAGTCTTCTCTTTACTGTTGACTTAGAGACAGATACACCTACTTCACTGAGAGTGTTCTGGACTTCAGTTGATGTTGTGAACGGGTTCTTCTTCACCAAAGAAAGTATGCGGCGATCATCCACCACTGTTGTCATCCGGGACGCCCAGGCCTTTTTGAGTTCCCAAGCTCACCAGTCAATTCCTTTTTTCTCAGAATGTACCCGACTGTTGATTTTGCTACTCCAAGCATGTCTGCTATCTCTCTGATGGATTTTTTCTTTTTTTTCAGCCTCAGGATGTTCTGCTTCACCTCAATTGAGAGTTCCTTAGACCGCATGTTGTCTGGTCACAGCAACAGCTTCCAAATGCAAAACCACACACCTGTAATCAACCCCAGACCTTTTAACTACTTCATTGATTACAGGTTAACGAGGGAGATGCCTTCAGAGTTAATTGCAGCCCTTAGAGTCCCTTGTCCAATTACTTTTGGTCCCTTGAAAAAGAGGAGGCTATGCATTACAGAGCTATGATTCCTAAACCCTTTCTCCGATTTGGATGTGAAACCTCTCATATTGCAGCTGGGAGTGTGCACTTTCAGCCCATATTATATATAATTGTATTTCTGAACATGTTTTTGTAAACAGCTAAAATAACAAAACTTGTGTCACTGTCCAAATATTTCTGGACCTAACTTTATACATATACATATATATAGTTGTGTAAAAATAAATCATTAAAAAATTGATGTAGCGCTCCGCAGAATTTTTGATTCTCAGCGCAGATAAAGCGGACAGCTATGGGCTGACACCCCCATCTGCCTGGCTTTACCTTGGCTGGCAATCAAAATACAGGAAGCCTATTAATTCTTTTTTAATTATTTAAAAAATAATTTAAAAAAAATGCGTGGCTCCCACCATATTTTGATCGCCAGTCAGGTAAAACCCGGCAGCTGGGGCTGGGATTCTCAGCGTGGTAAGGCCAAAGCGTTCTGGGCCCCCCACGCTAAAAAGCACAGCTGCAGCTGCCCCTGGAAATGGCACATTGTTTTTTAGAGCCATTTCCAGGCACTTTACCCAGCTCGCCCAGCGGCCCTGATGGGGTTGGCACGCTGGGTAATAAAGGGATTAATACCAGCTTTGTATTCTCAGCTGGTACTAAGCCCGAAATTCATGGTGTCACGCCAAATTAGATATGGTCACCATGAATTTCTAGTAAACAGTAAAAAATAAAACACAACAGAGAAAAAACATTTTATTAGAAATAAAACTAAAAAAATATTTAGAGACTGCATCTTTATTATAAAAAAATCCTTAGTCTGACGTAGTGCACAGGTAGAGCATTGTCAGCGCTGCTTCATCACTCTACAGACAGCGTCTATACAGAGTGAGACGCAGGCTGACACTGAGGCGGAGTTCCACTTACATATGAGTCATGCAGTCTCGCATTGGCATCACCCGGTACTAACTGACAGTCTCCGGACACAAGCACCTCAGTTGCATGGAAATACAGTTAGGTCCAGAAATATTTGGACAGTGACACAAGTTTTGTTATTTTAGCTGTTTACAAAAACATGTTCAGAAATACAATTATATATATAATATGGGCTGAAAGTGCACACTCCCAGCTGCAATATGAGAGTTTTCACATCCAAATCGGAGAAAGGGTTTAGGAATCATAGCTCTGTAATGCATAGCCTCCTCTTTTTCAAGGGACCAAAAGTAATTGGACAAGGGACTCTAAGGGCTGCAATTAACTCTGAAGGCGTCTCCCTCGTTAACCTGTAATCAATGAAGTAGTTAAAAGGTCTGGGGTTGATTACAGGTGTGTGGTTTTGCATTTGGAAGCTGTTGCTGTGACCAGACAACATGTGGTCTAAGGAACTCTCAATTGAGGTGAAGCAGAACATCCTGAGGCTGAAAAAAAAGAAAAAATCCATCAGAGAGATAGCAGACATGCTTGGAGTAGCAAAATCAACAGTCGGGTACATTCTGAGAAAAAAGGAATTGACTGGTGAGCTTGGGAACTCAAAAAGGCCTGGGCGTCCACGGATGACAACAGTGGTGGATGATTGCCGCATACTTTCTTTGGTGAAGAAGAACCCGTTCACAACATCAACTGAAGTCCAGAACACTCTCAGTGAAGTAGGTGTATCTGTCTCTAAGTCAACAGTAAAGAGAAGACTCCATGAAAGTAAATACAAAGGGTTCACATCTAGATGCAAACCATTCATCAATTCCAAAAATAGACAGGCCAGAGTTAAATTTGCTGAAAAACACCTCATGAAGCCAGCTCAGTTCTGGAAAAGTATTCTATGGACAGATGAGACAAAGATCAACCTGTACCAGAATGATGGGAAGAAAAAAGTTTGGAGAAGAAAGGGAACGGCACATGATCCAAGGCACACCACATCCTCTGTAAAACATGGTGGAGGCAACATGATGGCATGGGCATGCATGGCTTTCAATGGCACTGGGTCACTTGTATTTATTGATGACATAACAGCAGACAAGAGTAGCCGGATGAATTCTGAAGTGTACCGGGATATACTTTCAGCCCAGATTCAGCCAAATGCCGCAAAGTTGATCGGACGGCGCTTCATAGTACAGATGGACAATGACCCCAAGCATACAGCCAAAGCTACCCAGGAGTTCATGAGTGCAAAAAAGTGGAACATTCTGCAATGGCCAAGTCAATCACCAGATCTTAACCCAATTGAGCATGCATTTCACTTGCTCAAATCCAGACTTAAGACGGAAAGACCCACAAACAAGCAAGACCTGAAGGCTGCGGCTGTAAAGGCCTGGCAAAGCATTAAGAAGGAGGAAACCCAGCATTTGGTGATGTCCATGTGTTCCAGACTTAAGGCAGTGATTGCCTCCAAAGGATTCGCAACAAAATATTGAAAATAAAAATATTTTGTTTGGGTTTGGTTTATTTGTCCAATTACTTTTGACCTCCTAAAATGTGGAGTGTTTGTAAAGAAATGTGTACAATTCCTACAATTTCTATCAGATATTTTTGTTCAAACCTTCAAATTAAACGTTACAATCTGCACTTGAATTCTGTTGTAGAGGTTTCATTTCAAATCCAATGTGGTGGCATGCAGAGCAAAACTCGCGAAAATTGTGTCGCTGTCCAAATATTTTTGGACCTAACTGTACATGCAGCCGACCGCTCCTGTCAGGACAGTGTGTGGCCATACCGGGTGATGCAATGCGAAACTCGCACAGTGACAGTCAAAGTTCAATCACGTCCATGAGCCATGGACTTGGGTGAACCCTGACGTCACTGTGAACATGGCCGAAAGCTGCCGAAGATTGCCAAGTGACGACCAGTGCAATGCATACCCCTGGAAGTTAACAGGACCTGCCATGACGTCATAGCCATGTGACCAGTCTAACCCAATGTCTGTACAACATTCACACCACACTGCTCACATGGCTATAATGTCATGGAAGGTCCTTTAGGCAGTAGTGCTTACCGGGGGGCACAGCAATGATCGGACGCGGAAGCAGAAGCGGCCGGGAAACAGAGTCTGCAGGACGTTTCGCGGGACCTGTAAGTATGATCATAATGTTTTTTAATAATGTGCTTTTTTTTACAGCGCCTGGACCCGAACTGTAACACAAGCTTTCCAGGAAAGCTCGTGTTCGGGATCGTTTACACGATCACTATGTGGTCGGTACAAACCCCGAACTTTACAATTCGGGATCGCCCATGACTACTTGTAAAGTGAAGCTCTGCCAAGCAGTTTAACAGCTTATGAGCATTTGCGACAAAAGCCATATAGCAGACGAGTTGCTTATCTGCATAAAGCAGCAAAACTCACGCAGGATAGTTCCCCATCATCTGTAACTGGGCATTGTCAGAAGCAACCATGCCCATAACATTATGGCTACCTTACTTTTGGAAAAAGTAACTCCCTGCATGTTGTGTATCCTGAATTTCATCATGCAAGATTGTGTGAAGAAATATCCCCGCTTAAAGAAGGTGACTGCCATGACATGGAGAGTTTCTAGGCATTTCAAACTTTCTTATGTGGCAAAGCACACCTTCCAGTCTTTGCGAAAACGCTATATATGTTGGAAAATCAGTATAAGCAGCATACATCAGTGACTGATTATATCATGTAGCAGGCTAACTCATTGGCAGCTAATGAGCTACTCAATGGCTCCAAAGTGGCTACTAAATTTGTCACTAGGGAGAATTGAGATTTCAACAATGTCTTCCTCTGATATTTAGATTGGAAAAAATCTCACAAGGAGGCAACAAGGGATAGAGGAAAAAGTGATTTCTACCCTGGGTCTGTGGGATAATTTTACTTGTAGCAGTATGTGGAGGGCATGGAAAAGGAGAGGAAGGAGCAGCAGCAGATGGATGGTGAGGTGGTAGAGGTTGCAGTGTGAAATTCATGATGATGACGACGATACTCGCCATGACAACCAACTGTTGCGGCAGGGTGCCTTCCATCTTGCTGGTGAGCAACACAAGCTATATGCTCACTGGCTTATGGAATGAAAGGAATATTTTAGCATTAAGCAAACAGATGACCATTGTAGTGTTCTTTTTCCATCTGATAGCATGAAATCACAGGGACGTCTTCGTCAGTGGATTGCCATGGGCATGCTGTCTTCTCCAGCCTACAGTGTAAAGTCAAAGAGGGATATTCAGCACAAAAGGTGGTTTTGTCATGCTGAAGCAAACACAATTATCCTCCAAAAACCTGAAAAATCTCACATTTGTGCCATGAGAAAATCACCTATTCTTCCAATCACACTTTGTTAAATGTATCTTTGAAAAATGTTCACACTGGCCAGCTGACTATACTCATGCTTCCTAATCTTTAGATTAGAACAGACTTTTTATCATTCTTATCTTTATAATAGATAGGAATTCAATAGGTAAAACAGGATCCACCATTCATAATAGGTTATGTCACAACCCTCCTCCTCCCCCTCCCTGCACAGTGACCCCTTCCCAAGTTGCAGTATGTGCAACAGAAAATGTCAGAGAACATCTTAACATATGATAAGGCATAAGTGGGTCTATTGGTCCTAATCTTCATTTGTCCAATAGGAAATAAAAGTCTTAAATTAGGACCAATTGCCAGTCTAAAAATTGCAGGATTTCTTTTTTCCTTTTTTTACCATATAAACATCATAATATGAAACATAAAAAAGGTCTTCATTTTTTAAAAATACATAAGGTATTTTGTGAAGACCCATTCCAGATAGATAGATAGATAGATAGATAGATAGATAGATGGCTAGATAGATAGATAGATAGATAGATAGATAGATAGATAGATGGCTAGCTAGCTAGCTAGCTAGATAGACAGACAGACAGACAGACAGATAGATAGAGGCTTGGACTGGCCCACAGGAGAACCGGAGAATTTTCTGGTGGGCCCCTTTGTAGTAGTATATCATATATCCCCCAAACATGATCAGTAGTTGGCACGATACACTTGTTTCACTATGCACAGACAAAGGAAGCATGTCATTTTACAAACCCAGTATGTTATTATATAGAAGCATGGGTAAATTTGTGATTGTAATATTTGCATATTGTTGATCAATGGGCCCCTAGAGTCAGTGTTACTGGTGCACTACTGCCGTCCCAGTCTGACACTGGATAGATAGAAAGTGATGAATTGCATAAAATTAGATTAAAGGGAACCTGTCAGAAGAATTTTAATCCCCAAGTCACTTAAAAAAAGGTAAGAATGAATCAGTCCCATAATATCCCTTTCTCTACACATATTAAAGAGTTTGCTGTTATCACCAGGGAAAGCTGACCTGTCGTACAAATGGACAAAGAAATAAGTGGTTCTATGCATTGGCTCATAAGGTGGCTTTACACACTGCAACATCGCAAACGACATCGCTGTAACGTCACCGGTTTTGTGACGTAATAGCGACCTCCCCAGCGACATTGCAGTGTGTGAAACACATCAGCGACCTGGCCCCTGCTGTGAAGTTGCTGATCGCTACAAATCGTTCAGGACCATTCTTTGGTCCTTTGTTTCCCGCTGTGTAGCAAAGTCTCAGTGTGTAAAAGGACTTTACAGCGACTTTGTTAGCGACTTCCCTTTCAAAAAGCTGCTTTACAACGTCCCCAATGACTAGCTAGGTCGTTCTGCAGGTCCGGATCGCTGTTGCGTTGTTGGCCAGGTCTGCCTGTTTGACAGCTCACCAGAGACTTTGTAGCGATCCCGGCCAGGTTGGGATCGCTGGTGGGATCGCTAGAAAGTCTCAGTGTGTAAAGGGGCCTATAGACAGGAGTCTGAAGTTCTTCTATGTGAATAGGACATATGGAACTTGGTTGTCACCATGAGGAAGCTCCTTGCCATTGCTGGGATTGATCTCTCTATAAAATGTCATTATATTGTTTCAGAGATGATACTTGATAATTCTAACACTCGTGCTCTCTCGTGCGCTTGTTTTACTTACAGACGTGATAAGGGCCACACACATTTAAATGCTTGATTAGATTCATTTGTCATCGTCTCCAGCGAGCATGGCGTTCATCACAAGAATTGTTTTATCGATACTCCCAGTGAAGCTTTCTTAATTAATTTTCTCCATTGCAGGTTCGGTGACACCTCGATGCAAGAAAGTATAAACCAAGAGAACGTTGAGCACTTGGAAGAGTATTACAGACAGTGCACAGATAAAACCTCTCCAGACTGTAAGTATAGCTGTGGCCGGAACGCTACACCCACTGCCGCACCGTGTATGTAATTATTTTATTTTTATGGTTTAATGGGAACGAGCCTTTGATCTACTTTGCATTTACACAGGAGCTGACTGTGACTTTGTATTAATCAGAGAAAAGAAACACACACAGCGTGCGAGATGTAATCTAACGGTGTCAGGAGAATGAATATGTGAACACTATGGCACATATAACATCCTGACTGGAAAGCCTCTGCTTTGTCCTGTAAATACAAATGATTTCTCCTTCTGTCTTTATATAATTGAAAAAGGGAAATATGAGCAGCGACTTGTGCGTTATTATTTTAATATCTGTTATCTGTTATTTATATTGCTCCTACCTACTGTATGGAGAATGCACTCAATTATATTCCCCCCGGGTGCACACACTTCTATGGAAGTGGAAAAATAAAGGGGATCCTTGGGAATATACATTAATTGCCTTCCCATAGAATGGACCATTAATCTGTCATTGTCGGGGGTCATACACTAAGCAATTAGTAGAAGAAAGGGCTATGGTGAGGGCTATAGCCCCTGCATTGTTTGTCCTATCGTAGAAGCTCACACATACGTACGGCTGTGCCTTGTAGTGTCTCTCAGACCAATTTACATGAACATATACTGTATAAGTCATTGTATTTGAAAAAATAATGTGGAGTTTGCAGTACTCTGTACCATTTGTTGGGTTTTACACATCAATATTAGACAGACAAAAGATGTTACCTGTTGGTAAATAACATTTTAGAAAGTTCAGTTCACATCGTGCAATGAAAAGCCATTTGCTTTATAAATCTTGCTATCCCTTTTTTCTGAAGTTTAGGCATACCTTATCCCTGGTGTTTTGAAGCACATTCCTCATACAGTCATATGAAAAAGTTTGGGCACCCCTATTAATATTAACCTTTTTTCTTTATAACAATTTGGGTTTTTGCAACAGCTATTTCAGTTTCATATATCTAATAACTGATGGACTGAGTAATATTTCTGGATTGAAATGAGGTTTATTGTGCTAACAGAAAATGTGCAATCCCCATTTAAACAAAATTTGACCGGTGCAAAAGTATGGGTACCTCAACATAAAAGTGACAATATTTTGTAGATCCTCCTTTTGCAAAAATAACAGCCTCTAGTCGCTTCCTGTAGCTTTTTTTTGTAGCCGAGGCAGCACACATCGCTACGTGTGACACCCCGGGAACGACGAACTGCAGCTTACCTGCGGCCGCCAGCAATGCACAAGGAAGGAGGTGGGCGGGATGTTACGTCCCGCTCATCTCCGCCCCTCCGCTTCTATTGTGTGGCCGCTTAGTGACGCCGCTGTGACGCCACACAAACCACCCCTTAGAAAGGAGGCAGTTCACCAGCAACAGCGACGTCGCTCAGCAGGTAAATCCATGTGACGGGTCTGAACGATGTTGTGCGCCACGGGCAGCGATTTGCCTGTGACGCACAACCGACGGGGGCGGGTGCTTTTGTGACGCCCTGGGCAAGCCAGGGGTCACAGGTCATCACACCACCACACCCTACATCCCAGTTAGGAACACCAAAGCTACCAAAATCCTTGTTGCCTTCCTCCAGGGGCTGATGTTCACACCAGGGGGTGGGCCAGGCGGTTGGCTCTGCCCACCAAGGAGTACACAGCCCTGGAGGCGGGAAGAACCAGGCAGTGAAGTCAGGGAGGTGAGGGAGTAAACAGTGAAGTGGTAGAGGAGCTAAGTGAAGTGAAAGTGGAGTAGTAGTGGAGCAAAGAAGAAAAGAGTAAAAGTGACAGTAGAAAAGCCTGAAGTTGGTCCGGCTGTGTGCCAGGACATGGTCAGCAAGGTCAGCAGACGGCGGTGATTGTCTGGAGGGGTGACTGCTCGGAGGTTGCTGGAAGGACCGCGGATGGGTAGTGGCCCGGCAGTCTGGAGCAGTATACGAAGGACAGTCAGCACCAGGGCATGGGCCTCTCGGACCCCGGCAAGGCTAGGAGTCGCCATAATTTGCCAAATCCGTCAGTGAAGGGGACGTCTGTCTCCAAACAACTAAGTCCCGATTGAAGGCAACAGTCCAACCATTAAGGAGGAACACCGCCACCGCCAGGGCACCAGTTCCTCGGGGCCAGCGTCTGCGGGCAAAGTAGGGCCCCTCCGGCCCATATCCAAGCCGGGGAGCGGGTTACCGGTGGGAACCCATCGCTACCAACACAGGAACATTAGGTGCAGGACAAAAGGACATCACTGTCACCTACTGGGAGAGCAAGTGCAGCCGTCCGTGGGAACCGTCTTTCCAGCCGCGTGTTTTACCGAAAACTGTGTCAACGTCTCAGGCTGAGTGAGTACCACAGTGCCGCAAGGCACAGCGCTGCCCCTGCGTCCCTGCACCCCACCAAGCCCTGCATCTCCCACCTCATCACTGGGCCCCGGGATCACCAACCCCTACCCACGGAGGGGTAACACAACAACTGGCTGCTCCGCATCATCACTCCCGGGATCCCCATACAGAGCAGCGATGGTGTCAACAAATCACCACAACCGTGGGTGGCATCACGGACAATATACTTTATCCCAAAACCCAATCCCCTTTCACTCACGGGCGAGGAGCGCCGCTCGAGACCCCCCGGATCCGGCCCACCGCTCGAGCCACCACTGAGCAGCAGCAGCCGGACCCGAGCAGAGGGGTGAGCGCAGTGCTGACACCCTCCTCCCCGCCCGCGACAACTTGGCGTCACGAACAGGATCTTACCGCTCTGCCATCTGGTAGAGGTGCGCCTTGTTACCACCGGAGGTGTCCGGCAGGAAAATTTCAGAAGGCGCCATCTTTGGTGCGAAAAGTCCCCGCTCGAGCGTCTTCTCGAGTAGCAGAGGCGCGAAGGCCAAAACCCCGCCCCGATAGGGGAGTGGCTGGAGAGAAGCTAAGGGGGACGCGATGGCGGCTGGCTGCATGTGAGAGCAGCTATAAAAGCAGGGACTCCAGGACTCTGCAGTCACCCTGTTCCTGGAAGAAGTCATCATGTGGATGCCGTCCCGTGACACCGTAGCCCCCGCGCCTGGAACCGCGGCGTGGGTGGAGATCCGGACCGCGCAGCTCTACCAACAGCTGCAGGTCAGGATGCAGCTCCTCATGGAGGAGTGGGAGACCGACATGGCGGACGTTATTGCAGCCGTGCGGAGACGCGAGGAGGAAGCGGAGGAAGGGAGGGTGAGTGACCCACGCCCCGATGCCCTGGAAGGGCCGGTCATCGCGGCTGCAGGACCCGGTCCAAGCCCTCTCCCCCCGCTGCCTCCCTCGCCACCCGTCTCGGAGGCCGTGAACCCGCCACAAGGCCTGCTACCACCGCAACCGGTAGCAATGCCCAGCGTCCCCGCCCAGGCGGGCCGACCTGTAGCCAGAGCCCGTAGTCGACCGGAGGTGTTGCCCTGGAAGGTCCCAAAGACTGAACCGGAGGCATCCCCTGAAAAGTCCCCCGAGCCGGAGCTGATGACCCGCTCTGAGCCGAAGGCCCAGCAGCGGAAAGCCCCTGTGCCCATCCCCCACACCTCGGCTGAGGTTGCGCCGGGTTGTAGCTGTAAGGCAGCGCCAAGGCCAAGACACCGCGGGACCCGCCGCCCAGATTCCTGACAGTGGGCAATGTCCAGAATGTCCCGCGGGGCCCGACCCGTGCGCCGGAGCTCGCAGCAGCGCCGTATTGGGATAGGGAGCCGGTACCGCTGGGCCTGGAGATCGGTGAACGGGAGAGGAAGAAGGCCGAGCTGGTGGCCCGAGCGATAAGGGAGAAGGAGAATCTCCGCCAGGCCACGTTCCGTGTCCGGGGTCCGCTGTACGAGGGGCAGGTGAGGCGGTTTGATGTCCGCCGGGGCTATGGGTTTTTTTATGAACCGGGCCTGGAGGCCGAAGTGTTTGTAGCCCGGTGGGATGTAAATGCCCACCTGCCTGAAGAGCATCCCGGCCGCAACCTAATGCCGGGTGACATTGTCCAGTATACCCGGCACTGTGGAGAGAGGGGGTGTTACGGTTGCTGCGAGCACTGGAGACTAAGCCCAGATTTCTTGCTACTGCACATGTGCGAGCGCTGGAGACTAAGTCCTATCTTGGAGCCATTGCACATGTGCGGGTGACATCATCGCTGACACGAGGTCACATGTCTCTGACACCTTCTATGCCGATTGGTCGCTGGTCATGTGCTTGTGACACCTTGCTCGGTGATAGGCCAGCATGACGTCACTCCTGTCGTTCTGGCAGCGGATTGGCTCTGGTGTCCTCCATCTTGGATGAGGCACAGAGTCTATATAAGACCCTGACACACGCCGCATGGCGCTCAGTCCTCTTGGTTCATGCATAAGAGTAGACGCTCTGTGCGCGTTCCTCTAGGCATTCCTCTGTCTATGCTAGGTGAGCGCTACCGGCAGGGTAGCGTTCTTATACCTTACAGCTTCGGCTGCTGTCCGTATCCTTACCTTTTAGGGGAGCGGACATAGGCAGGTGCCTGAGGCACATGGTCTGGCTGGGCCTTGTGATTCGACTCGTAGGTGGACGTTGCCGCTAGGGTAACCTTCCTTATACTGCGTCTGGCAGTTGTTCGTATCCTCGCACACTAGGGGAGCGAACAGAGGTAGGAGCTTTGTGTGGCTTACGCTGCTGTTCGTCTCTTTTGCACCACTAGAAGAGCGGACCTAGGCAGGTGCCATATCTAGTGGTTCGTGTCCTTGCACACTAGTGGAGCGAACGCAGGTAGGAGCTTTGTGCGGCTTACGCTGCTGTTCGTCTCTTTTGCACCACTAGAAGAGCGGACCTAGGTAGGTGCCATTTCACACACATTGCCTTGGTCTCTGTGATTATTAACAGAGATCATTCCACACACCCTCCAAGTAAGGGAGGAATTGCTTTACTTACTTATTATATCCTTCTGTGAGTTAACAGAGGTATTGCACTCTGCCATAGTCTGCAGCAGAGTCTTTGCACGGTGGACCCTGACTGTCTGATACTCCTTTAGGTTATTATCAGACAGCCCCCCATAACAGGGGGTGGTTCACCCTGGATGCCAAACTGAGGGGCAGCCAAGAGAGCCGAGTGAGCCCCGCACCCCCTCCCTCGGATGAGGCCGACTACTCGGAGTAAGGGCAGCGGAGCACCGTTGTCCAGTCCCCGTTGGGACCCCCACTGAAGTTGTGTTTGTTTGAAAGTTTTGAAAGATGATGGAAGCAATGATAACCGAAGAAGTAACCTGATTGACCGTGATTGGAAAACCGGCCGCTGCCGGCACCGTTGTCCCCGTGGGGACCGTTTAAAATTGTTTAGCATGGAGGACTTTCCATGGACAAGCCCGTGAACTTGCAGGGCAACCACAAACGTTAGTGGCTTGTTAATAAGTTGTTTACCGTTACCGTTTCCGCATTGCTGCCTCCGGAGAGGCAGGTTGGAGGGAGGGCCCTCAGCAGAGCAGGCTGGGGCCCAGCCACCAAAGGAACCGGTGGCTACCCTCTGGAGGGGAAGGACAGATCCCGCTCGGGTAACGTGTGCTGGACTTGGGGACAAGGGGTGCTGCCTGGGTTTTAGGGGCAGCATCAGGGCCAGGTTGCTTGGGTGGGAGAGAGCGGAAACCGTAACCGTGAACCGTTTTGCAACGTTTAAGTAAAGTGCCTCCCGTTATGGGAAGAAGTAATAAAAATGTATATATGTTACCGTTTTACTTTTATATATTTACAGAAAATAAAACCGGTGTTGGACGGGCAGCCCGCGGACGGTCTGCATTTTGCTAAGGGGGAATGTGACGCCCTGGGCAAGCCAGGGGTCACAGGTCATCACACCACCACACCCTACATCCCAGTTAGGAACACCAAAGCTACCAAAATCCTTGTTGCCTTCCTCCAGGGGCTGATGTTCACACCAGGGGGTGGGCCAGGTGGTTGGCTCCGCCCACTGAGGAGTACACAGCCCTGGAGGCGGGAAGAACCAGGCAGTGAAGTCAGGGAGGTGAGGGAGTAAACAGTGAAGTGGTAGAGGAGCTAAGTGAAGTGAAAGTGGAGTAGTAGTGGAGCAAAGAAGAAAAGAGTAAAAGTGACAGTAGAAAAGCCTGAAGTTGGTCCGGCTGTGTGCCAGGACATGGTCAGCAAGGTCAGCAGACGGCGGTGATTGTCTGGAGGGGTGACTGCTTGGAGGTTGCTGGAAGGACCGCGGACGGGTAGTGGCCCGGCGGTCTGGAGCAGTATACAAAGGACAGTCAGCACCAGGGCAGGGGCCTCTCGGACCCCGGAAAGGCTAGGAGTCGCCATAATTTGCCAAATCCGTCAGTGAAGGGGACGTCTGTCTCCAAACAACTAAGTCCCGATTGAAGGCAACAGTCCAACCATTAAGGAGGAACACCGCCACCGCCAGGGCACCAGTTCCTCGGAGCCAGCGTCTGCGGGCAAAGTAGGGCTCCTCCGGCCCATATCCAAGCCGGGGAGCGGGTTACCGGTGGGAACCCATCGCTACCAACACAGGAACATTAGGTGCAGGAAAAAGGGACATCACCGTCACCTACTGGGAGAGCAAGTGCAGCCGTCCGTGGGAACCGTCTTTCCAGCCGTGTGTTTTACCGAAAACTGTGTCAACGTCTCAGGCTGAGTGAGTACCACAGTGCCGCAAGGCACAGCGCTGCCCCTGCGTCCCTGCACCCCACCAAGCCCTGCATCTCCCACCTCATCACTGGGCCCCGGGATCACCAACCCCTACCCACCGAGGGGTAATACAACAACTGGCTGCTCCGCATCATCACTCCCGGGATCCCCATACAGAGCAGCGGTGGTGTCAACAAATCACCACAACCGTGGGTGGCGTCACGGACAATATACTTTATCCCAAAACCCAATCCCCTTTCACTCACGGGCGAGGAGTGCCGCTCGAGACCCCCGGGATCCGGCCCACCGCTCGAGCCACCACTGAGCAGCAGCAACCGGACCCGAGCAGAGGGGTGAGCGCAGTGCTGACACCCTCCTCCCCGCCCGCGACACTTTCACCAGCGATATCGCTAGCCTGTGCAATCATACTATCTAATCACCATCTTGATATGCCACACCTTTGACATGGATGGATTATCTTGGCAGAGCAGAAGTGCTCACTAACACAGATTTGAACGCATTTAGGAACAATATTTGAGAGAAAAAGTTTTAGATTTTTTTATTTCAGCTCATGAGAAATGAGATCAAAAACAAAAGTGTTGCATTTATCTTTTTTTTCAGTGTAACAGGATGAAACACTAGACGCCACCATGATTGCATACTCACGAAATAAGCCAATTATGCATCAAACCCTTTACTAGCGCTCATATTGTTTTATATTTCTGGGGTGATTTCCACATGAAAAGATATCTGTAGGGTGTTTCACCTGTATAAAAGTATGTATGATATAATTAATGCTTGGTATGCATGTACATCGTCCCCACGAGAGACTGCTGAATGCAGTATTCCTTTACATATAATCTGTGACAAAGACTGTTGTTCTAGACATCCGAGACTACACTCACAGAATCTGTAGCCCGAAAATATTCTACTTTTAGTACAGTGTTTTTCCTATAATTTATTAATATCTTCATAGATTCTGAAAGCTTCATTGCTAGTGGATTTTTATTACAGTGAGCGCATGCACACTTCAGAAGAACTTAAATATTTCCATTAAAGTGGCTCACTATGAGCTCATTTGCACTAGGTTGCAAATGAAAGATTGTAATGGATAAAAAGCAAAAGCAGTGATTTGGACATCAGCTGGAGCTTTGCTGATCTCAGATTTCAGCTTTGCAGCTTTCAAATGCCTCAAATTTGACTGTTTTATAAAAGTTGGTTAACCCACTTTTAATTAAAGGGAACCTGTTAATAGATTTCTGCTGTCCAAACCACTGGCAGCATGAGTCGGCGCGTGGCTGCACTATTACATCCAGGTTTGTCTTAGGCCGGTTTCACATGTCCGTCATTAATCAGGTACAAGTCAGTCGCATGGTTATGGTCATATGTGTGTAAAGCGGGCTTTACACGCTACGACATCGCTCAAGTGATCTCGTTGGGGTCATGGAATTTGTGACACCTTTGAGCGATTTTGCATAGTTGCAAAAACGTGCAAAATCGCTCATCGGTGACATGTGGGTCCATTCTCAAATATCGTTACTGCAGCAGTAACGAAGTTGTTCCTCGTTCCTGCGGCAGCACACATCGCTCCGTGTGACACCGCAGGAACGAGGAAGCTCTCCTTACCTGCCTCCCGGCCACAATGCGGAAGGAAGGAAGGAGGTGGGCGGGATGTTCGTCCCACTCATCTCCGCCCCTACGCTTCTATTGGGCGGCGGTTCAGTGACGCTGCTGTGACGTCGCTGTGACGCTGAACGAACCGCCCCCTTAGAAAGGAGGTGATTCACCGGTCACAGCGACGTCGCAGGGAAGGTAAGTAGTGTGACGGGTCCGGGCGATGTTGTGCGACACGGGCAGAGATTTGCCCGTGTCGCACAACCGATGGGGGCAGGTACGCACACTGGCGATATCGGTATGGATATCGCAGTGTGTAAAGCGTCCTTAATATATGTGCCAAACATATGTGCCAAACATGTGTCACACGTGTGACATCCGTGTTTGCATACGTGTCACACATACCGGAGAAATCATGGGTCTTTTACATAAAATATTTTCTATATTTACCTGTATCCGAAGCTGTTTTCTTCGGCTCTGCTGCCTCCTGCTCCTTACCGCCGCTCATTATATTCATTGATTTATTCACCGCACTGAGGAGCTGGAAGCCAGAGAATCGCGGGGACAGCGCTGTGTACTGCACCGCCGAGGACAACATCGTGGGACAGGTGAGTATTCACAAAGCAAGCAGTGTGTGCAGTGATGTCCCAATGAACTCTGATGACAACCTGATGACACCCCCGTGACACGGGTGTCAGGACGGTGACTTTCCGGGTTCATCAGAGTTCAGTGGGAACTCTGATGAGTCCCGGATGCTGTCCCCGCGATGCTCCGGCTTCCAGGTCCTCACCACACACACAACACATACATTTAGCACACACACAGCACACACATGTATACACTGAGCACATATACACACATATGTATACACACATAGCAGACACACATGGATAGACCGAGCACATACACACACATAGCACACATGCATGTATACACTGAATACAGGCACACACATTTGTCTTCACACACACACAGACACACACACACACACACACACACACACTGCTGGATACTCACCTATCCCTAGCGATGTGGTCCCCGGCACTGAAGTCCCTGTGATGCTCTGGCTTCCAGCTCCTCACTGCAGTGAATATTCAGTGAGTATAATGAGCGGTGTTTAGAAGCAGGAGACAGCAGAGCCGAAGACAGCACCGCTGGATACAGGTGAATATAGAATTTTTTTATTTCAAAGACCCGTGTTTTCTCCGGTACGTGTCACACTGATGTCACATGGATCACATCAGTGTGTGACCCGTGTGACTCCCGTGCTGCCAGAGAAAAAACTGACATGTCTCCGTGTGAGTAACAGAATAGAAGAACATGGGTTATGTTCACACGAATTCTTTAATGGGTTTTTTTCTGGCAGTGTATAAATGGTTCAGCACTGAAAAATGCCCCAAAAAGGGCTCAAAAACATTTAAAAATCTTCCTATTGAGTTCTATGGAAAAAAATGTCTTGTTTTTCATATGCTCTGGCTTTTGAATATATTTTAAATGCTCATGGCTTTCAAAATGCCAAGTGTTTAAAGAGGTGAAATATCCATTCTTCAGATCTTTTCCACTAGAAAGATACTTTGTAATAGAAGTCGTAAATGGTAAGAAAAAACGCAGATACTTAGGCATTTTTGTGAGCATTTTGTAAGCATTATCATTTCCTAAAAATTGCTAGTATTTTATTCATTGCTTAAAGGGTTTGTCCAGAACTTCTTTATAATTCATGTGTGTATACCTAGGCTGCAGAATGTTGACAGTTTGTAATTTACTCCCTGTTAGCATTCTGTACCATTGCCTAGATACCACACTTGGTCATGTAACCTGCTCTCCCCTGATTCTGGAGGAGCTGCTCACACCCCAACTAGCGTTTTCCTGTCTGGAGTCTAATCGTGATGTCACAACTGAAGCCACACCCAATGTCAGCCACACTCGCCCCCTGCTTCTTGCTTCAGCTTCCCATGCAGCACACAGTACAATGCAGCAGGGGAAGGACTCAACTGATTGGACTAACCAGACCAATCAGCTTTTAGCAGGGACAGACTGCTGAATTGAAAGCTGAAAGTTTCTTTCTCCTCCGTTCAATCTCAAGAAAGTCTGAAGATCCTGCCAGGGACTTTGGGTCACATGACAGTTTACTGTGATTGGAAGAAAGAAATAAGAAGGTGCCGAACACCCAGTGCTATCCTGAAAGACCAAAAAGTTTCTATCTAATTTGAGCAGCAAAATGATTAAAGATGGGAGAGCACTAAATTGCTTGAGTGCTGGTTACTCGAGCCGAGCTGGTCAGATGCTCTGAAAGGGCTCAACTTGAGTAACAAGTAATACGGAAATCAATGATTGGGCAGTTCGGCTCTCCGCATAAATACAGCCAGTCATAAACAGAGCATTTCTGGTGGAGCGTGGAGCACTTTTTGGACACACTACATTGAAAAATGTTGTTTTAAGCCCCAGTGAGAGCCATTCTGAGACTGCAATTGGCTCTCACTGGGGTGCCTTCTCATATTACAAGCCTGTACTTTGTGTTCATTATTTCATGGATGAAATATCCGAGCACCCATGATATTTGGCCAAGCACAGCAAGTACTTGAGAAGCCCAATGCTCGATCAAGTATTAAGCAGTGGCGAGCAAGCTCGTCCATCACTAGTGACAATGTTTTGAATTTTTGAATTTCCTCCATATCTCACCATCCACTTCAGCTTTGAGCTTGAGACTACCAGCATTTTATAGACAATCATCTTGGCTATCTCATATAGAAATTTGACTTGCAACTATTTAGCATTTGATTAGTTATGCAGATTCTTGTCATGCTACTGTATTGTTACTGTTTTACTCCTAAAAATCTAAATTAAAATCTTTATTAATTTGTTTGTATTTTATATCTCCACCTTTGGCTTTCAACATTGACTGAATTCTTTTAGGCACACACTCAATCAGATTCAAGCATGTCTTCACCGAAATCTGATTGTAGTTTTTTTCTATATGTTCCCAATGTTCGTGCATATTGGTCGATTCACTGGGGCATGCATACAACTTTGTTTTCAAATCTACCCACAAATGTGTGGTTGGGTTGAGGTCTGGGGACCGTGGGGTCATCCAGCCCCTCTACTTCATTGTCATTTAACCATTTATTCACCAATCTCAACATACTTTGAGTCATAGTACTGCTGGGACACTGTCATCCATAGTACTCATGTTTTTACGAAGTAACTCATCTTGTAGCATACTCACATATAGCTCAGCATTGACACCACCATCGATCCTGGTCAAGTATCCATTGACCGTGGCTGTGAAACAACCCCATACCATCAATCTTCATTCACTAAAATTGGCAGTTCCTTCAATTTCTCAATCTGTTAGCCTGTTTTTTACTTGTTTCTTCCAGACCCATTTACAGCTATCAGAGTCTAGTCTATTGCCTTTCATCTCATCACGCTAAATCATCCATTTTCAATCTTCTACTGTCCACTTTTTGTACTTTTTTGTAAACCCCATCTGACACTTCTTATGATATTAAAGTCAAGGCGTCTTCATGTTTTTTCCGCCCACCATTCCAGACTTCTTTAACGACATCACACGGTGCTTGCATGGTTGTCTGTGATCTTACTATTACGAAGCATACAAGTCACCTCCACTGCCTTTTTGTTGCACCAGAACTGATACTGATAGACCTTGTGAACCTTGTGATGAGAATACTTATTGACTCCGATATTTTGCCTGGACATCACGTCTTGGTTTTTGAATGGATGGACGGACTTCATTTCTTAATCTTCAAACTGTCATAGCACTCACTTGATGCAGTTTGGCAATTTTCTTGGCAGAGAGAATCCTTTCGAAGAGTTGTAAGATGCTATTTGTATTTTCTTGGGAAAGCTTCTTCATGTCTGATCCTCGATTTGAACCAGTGACCTTTTGCTTGGCAATAAACCTAATAACACACTGAGTCTTTACGGACTGTGAGAACAGGATGTAATACTAATTTGTAGTATTCAGGAAGAAAAATATTTTTCCCCAAAAGGATCAAAACAGTAATAATAAAGTGACACTTTCAGAATTTGTGTAACTAATCATATGCTAATAATAATAATAAAATACATTTATGTATAAGCCAGTCAAGATGAATGTCTGTAAAATGAAGGTAGTCTCCCATTCGAAGCTGTAGTGGGTGGTGAGATATAGTGCACGAAAGTCAAAAGTTCATTACATTGTTACTATTGATGTGCAAACCCAGACTGTAAAAGTCCGGAACCGCGCTGGTAACCTATTGCCTGTGCACCGAACCCTGGTCTGTAGTTCTCAGAGAACTCTTAGTAACTATCTGGATCCAGCCACCTGGGTAATTTAAAAAAAAAAAAAAAAAAAGGAAAGGAAAAAGAAAGAAATTAAGAATAAAGCAAGCACGTTATACTTACCAGACTCAGTCACAGCTGTAACAATACTTCTGGGGCCGCTCATTACCCTCATACATATTCACTGCTTCCGCCACGCACTGGCAGTCCCGGCGTCTGTGTTTAGTTGCAGTCAGACCGCACCCCCACCCCGTGTGACAGTGTGTCTGACTATTTGCAATTCTATAAAAAAGCAAAAAAGAAAATATCATTACTTACAGCAAGATGGAATTGCAGCTGTATATTGCTCAGGCCAAAAGACTACTGCTACTCCAGCAGGATACAGCTAAACCCCCACTAGGTGGAGGCAACACAGGTGCAGGTGGAGCCATTCACACTCACTTCCAAATATGGAGGAGGTGATGGCTGGATGGTAAAACTGCACACTGGTGTCTTGCATAGAGCACTGTTCACACTAGCAGACGCACAGTCACAAACCCGCAGCCTATTAGGTGACGCCCATACTATTAGATCAGGCGGGCTGCCAAGCCGTACCCCCACTGCGCGCTACGTAGGGACAGAAACTGATAGCAAGGCCTAACAAAAGGGGGCCTGGCTGTATCCTGTACAAAAAAGTTTTTGAGGTTTTTTGTTAGCGTTATGGCCATAAGACGTAAGCCTACAACCCTCGTCACGGGAACCTCATGCTTGTAGGTCCCTACACTATATATAATATAAAAAAGCAAAAAAGAAAATATCATTACTTACAACAAGATGGAATTGCAGCTGTATATTGCTCAGGCCAAAAGACTACTGCTACTCCAGCAGGATACAGCTAAACCCCCACTAGGTGGAGGCAACACAGGTGCAGGTGGAGCCATTCACACTCACTTCCAAATATGGAGGAGGTGATGGCTGGATGGTAAAACTGCACACTGGTGTCTTGCATAGAGCACTGTTCACACTAGCAGACGCACAGTCACAAACCCGCAGCCTATTAGGTGACGCCCATACTATTAGATCAGGCGGGCTGCCAAGCCGTACCCCCACTGCGCGCTACGTAGGGACAGAAACTCTGATAGCAAGGCCTAACAAAAGGGGGCCTGGCTGCATCCTGTACAAAAAAGTTTTTGAGGTTTTTTGTTAGCGTTATGGCCATAAGACGTAAGCCTACAACCCTCGTCACGGGAACCTCATGCTTGTAGGTCCCTACACTATATATAATATAAAAAAGCAAAAAAGAAAATATCATTACTTACAACAAGATGGAATTGCAGCTGTATATTGCTCAGGCCAAAAGACTACTGCTACTCCAGCAGGATACAGCTAAACCCCCACTAGGTGGAGGCAACACAGGTGCAGGTGGAGCCATTCACACTCACTTCCAAATATGGAGGAGGTGATGGCTGGATGGTAAAACTGCACACTGGTGGCTTGCATAGAGCACTGTTCACACTAGCAGACGCACAGTCACAAACCCGCAGCCTATTAGGTGACGCCCATACTATTAGATCAGGCGGGCTGCCAAGCCGTACCCCCACTGCGCGCTACGTAGGGACAGAAACTCTGATAGCAAGGCCTAACAAAAGGGGGCCTGGCTGCATCCTGTACAAAAAAGTTTTTGAGGTTTTTTGTTAGCGTTATGGCCATAAGACGTAAGCCTACAACCCTCGTCACGGGAACCTCATGCTTGTAGGTCCCTACACTATATATAATATAAAAAAGCAATGGTCTGAGCAATATACAGCTGCAATTCCATCTTGCTGTAAGTAATGATATTTTCTTTTTTGCTTTTTTTTATATTATATATAGTGTAGGGACCTACAAGCATGAGGTTCCCGTGACGAGGGTTGTAGGCTTACGTCTTATGGCCATAACGCTAACAAAAAACCTCAAAAACTTTTTTGTACAGGATACAGCCAGGCCCCCTTTTGTTAGGCCTTGCTATCAGAGTTTCTGTCCCTACGTAGCGCGCAGTGGGGGTACGGCTTGGCAGCCCGCCTGATCTAATAGTATGGGCGTCACCTAATAGGCTGCGGGTTTGTGACTGTGCGTCTGCTAGTGTGAACAGTGCTCTATGCAAGCCACCAGTGTGCAGTTTTACCATCCAGCCATCACCTCCTCCATATTTGGAAGTGAGTGTGAATGGCTCCACCTGCACCTGTGTTGCCTCCACCTAGTGGGGGTTTAGCTATATCCTGCTGGAGTAGCAGTAGTCTTTTGGCCTGAGCTATTTGCAATTCCACACGTTGTCTGTGTATGTATAGTGGTGTAAAAATAAATTTATTAATTAAAACATTTACATAGGGTCCCCCATATTATGATACATAGCACAGATAAAGCATACAGCTACAGGCTGCAGCCCCCAGCCTTGTACTTAACTTGGCTGTGTGTTAAAATAAAAGGGACTCCATGTAGCTTTTTAAAAAATTATTTAAATAAATAATTTTAAAAAACTGCATGCGTACAAAATGCTGTTGAGACAACCACTCACAGCCTAGCATTTACTGGAGGGGGTAGTTGCTGGCATTAGTATCTAATAGCATGGGCTCCATCAATAGGCTGTAAGCCAGAAACTGTGAATCACATGTACCTGTGTCACTGGTGCCTAATGCAAATCTCATTTGTCTGCACGTTTAGTGCAAGCAACCACCCCCTCCATGAAATGGTAGGCTGTGAGTGGTTGTTTCAATGGTATTTTGCACCTGTGTAACCTCAACCTTTATTATAGGGGGCCCGCTGCATCCTCCGAGTGCCTTTGCTATTTGACCCATGTTGACAAATGTTTTTTTTTGTTGAGTTTTCTTTTATTTTTATAGACTGAGGTTCTGCAGCAGCTGCAATGTGTATTACGAGGTTCTGCAGCAGTTTAGGTGTGAATTATAAGGTTCAACAGCATCTGGGGCATGAGTTATGAGGTTATGTAGCAGCTGAGGTCTATATTATGAGGCTCTGCAGAAACTGAGATGTCAATTATAAAGTTTTACAGCAGCTGAGGTGAGAATTATGAGGTCCTGTAGTCACTGAGGTGTGTATTAAGAGGTTCTGCAACAACTTAAGTGTATTATGAAGTTATTATGAGTATAATAGGTCTCTGTGCCGCAATGCATTTCAGCTGGATGTGCGTCCTTGGAAGCACATCCAACTGAAGTCGGCACACTGAGATCATTACACCCCTTTGTGCACTTACAATACTCCTCCTGTCAGTTGAGACACAGGTTTCGGGAGCTGCAGCCTGTCCTGACACATGACTGCGATTGGCTGCTGTACCTAAGAGAGGTTAATTTATTACATTCTTGGAGAACCCTTCTAAGATAATATTATTAATTTCACATTTTACCAAAATCCGTATGTGTGGTAAGTGTATATAAATATTTATCCAAATATAAGTAGTTTTCAGAAGGGCAAGAGTTATTTAATCTGCCTCAAAATCAACATGACATAAAAAACTCTGCGTGAGCTAAAGCAGGCTTTACACGCTGCGATATCGGTATCAATATCGCTAGCATGGGTACCCGCCCCCATCTGTTGCGCGACACGGGCAAATCGCTGCCCGTGGTGCACAACATCACCCAGACCCATCACACTACTTACCAGCCCGGCGACGTCGCTGTGACCGGCGAACCGCCTCCTTTCTAAGGGGGCGGTTCGTTCAGCGTCACAGCGACGTCACAGCAGCGTCACTGAACCGCCGCCCAATAGAAGTGGAGCGGCGGAGATGAGCGGGACGTAACATCCCGCCCACCTCCTTCCTTCGCATTGCGACTGGGAGGCAGGTAAGGAGAACTTCCTCATTCCTGCGGCGTCACACGGAGCGATGTGTGCTGCCACAGGAACGAGGAACAACTTCGTTACTGCAGCAGTAACGATATTTGAGAATGGACCCCCATGTCACCGATGAGCGATTTTTCACGTTTTTGTGACGATGCAAAATCGCTCATAGGTGTTACACACAACAGCATCGCTAATGCGGCCGGATGTGCATCACAAATTCCGTGACCCCAACGTCTTCGCTTTAGCTATATCGTAGCGTGTAAAGCCCCCTTTAGTCTAAAGCAGCGGTCTCAAACTCGGCTGGGTGTATGGGTGTCTTGCTAAATTCTACTAAAAAGGGGGCTGAAAGCCCGTACTTACGAAGCGCTCACTGATATCCTAATCAGGCACGAATACTAATATTCTTTATAGCAAGATACTATTTATTTTAATAGCACATGAATATATATAGTCAATGGTACATAGGCATAAGAACTATAGTCATAGAAACTTATACAATAACAGAAATATGCATCAACATTACCGTTATGTTGTAGCAATCCTTTCACATCGGAGGGAACTCGAGTTAATGATAAGGAATCAACATGGCATCTTGGCATGGCATCACAGGAACAGTGCGTACGTACACTTCAATGTCCTGGAAGGTATTTCCCTAACATTAAGCGAGTCTGGTGTATTTTTATAGGAAAACATTGTAGGTTGTGTTAAAAATGGTCACCAGCATGTGACAGCTGAGTCATGTTCATGTAACTTGACCACAAACTGCTTGCTTCCTGCACATTTCCTGCACATCCTGCCAGTTGACAACTGTCCGACCACAGTTTAACCATAGTGTTAGTAAAATATTGCAATGAGCCGTAAATTTCATATGCAAGCTTCCTTAAACCTGTCTTTAAGCTAACCACAAGTTTCCGGCAAGTGGAACTGTAAATGTTACTTCCTTTATCTTAAAACTGCTTCAAAACCTGGTTGACATGTATTCCTTGGTCATCATTAGTGAAATATTATCCAAAGGACATCTCTTTGATACTGAATTATTGATAGGTCAAATAATATCTGGGATCACTATCTAATCACACATTCTTTCAGTCATATCACATTGGTATCACAATCGGTCCTTGATCCCAGGGATTATTTTCCATCATCAGTATTCCACTAGAAGAAGATCACTCTGAATATACCATACCATGACCAAGAAATATTGTTTGCCACAAATTTTGTTTTGCTTTGTTTAGATAAACGTTGAATCACAAATATAATCAGTTTCACTACTATGTATAGTATATTAAAACTAAAAGCAATATTATCTGAAAAGCTCCCTTGAATATCATGTGTTTTGGCATTTGCTCGATATTCAAAGGAATCATTACACTGTAGTACTGTAGTATTCTATAGACGAACACTTCGAGTGTCTTTATCAGCAAGATGATCAGAACAACTTTTCTACTTTAAGATTTCCTCCATCGATACCGGGACATCCAGATAAGGGATACTGGTGGCTGTAAGCGAAGAATGTGTACAGATCCAGCAATCTGTGTGTTGAAAATGTGATGGTGCATCAGAAATTCATTCGCCATAGGTTCCTCCTGATGTAGACTTGTCCATCCAACGACCAAAGAGGCAAACATCGAACACAGGAATTTCTCCATCTCATCACTATCGAGCTCTTCCCAGTAACCGATACCATGGATTCCGCTTATTTACAACACCATTTGCAAATAAAGATACACTATTATTCTCGTAAATAACATTTTTCTTGTGGGACATATTCCCACTTTTCCACTCCTGGTCTGATCAGGAGAGTACGATCTTTTCTGACTGCTATTACCTCTGCCTCTGAGGGCGGTCCTTGGAGGTTTTGAATCCATATTTTTGCTCCTACATTTTTAATATTAGAGGATCCAAAACCTTTAGTACCCCGTATTGTTAATTCTGCTGGGGCAGTTCCTTCTCTTATTTCAGACAAGTTTATTGGGATTATCAACATCTGAGCCACCTTCTGGTGTTTCATCAATATCAAAGGTTCATTTCCCAAATTTAGCATCAGTACCTTGATTTCTCCCTGATGATCTGCATCTATTACCCCTCCCACCACTATGGCTCCTTTTAACGCTAAGCTAGAACGAGTGGCTATTTGACCATAATGATCCTTTGGTGTATGGCAACCCAATCCTGTTGAAATTGGTTTTACCTTACCTGGGGGTACCACGACAGTTTCCAATGTACTGAGGTCTAAACCTGCTGAATAAGGCGTCGCTCTTTCTGGTGTGCCCAAACAGCTGTACCTTGCCTTGTCAACTGTTGGACTGACTTGTCTGATGGCTGCTGCTTTATCTGCTTCTGAATTAAACAAACGTTCAAGTGAGTTAGTAGGGACATGAGCATCGACATGAAATACAGTGGTCTTGGTAGATTGAATAATCCCTTCAATGTCTTGCCACACTTCCCTGACCATCTCAAACACATTTTGCTGTTCCTCTCCCCAGTGGAACTCATATTTTTTCCTCGTTACTTTGTACAAATGAGCCAACATTTGTCCCAAATGAGGGATATGTTGTCTCCAAAAATCAAACAATCCAATATAAGACTGAGTCTCCTGTTTGGATTTAGGGACCGGAAAATTAATAATTTTCTGTCTGGCATTGGGCAAGATCTCTCTGTGCCCCTTGTTCCACTGAATCCCTAGAAATGTTACCACCTGAGACGGTCCTTGAACCTTGGCATCATTGATTTCCCATCCTTTACTCCTCATATGAGCAACCAGTTTTGTCAATTGATCTTTCACACTTTGCTCATCTTGTCCTTGTATCACTATATCATTGATATAATGTGAAATCTGTATTTCCTTATGACAAGACATAACCCCAAAGGAGAATTTTCCTTTGGTTAGATTAAGAGTCATCCCTTTTAGGATATCAATTCCCAAAATATATTCTGGTATAGGAACTACCAGCACTGTATACTGCTTGATAGGTAAATTACCTATCTTCAAAGCTACCTGTGTCTGAACCCCGGTGATCACTTGACCACCTAGTCCAGCAATTTTTACTCGAGGTCCTTTTATTTTTTCTGGGTTTCCATGAATTAAAGTAGCCTCCGCCCCCGTGTCAATCCAAGCTGGGACTCTTTGAACATGTATGCTAAGATTGACGTAGGGACGTTCGTCCCTTTTTATCAATAGGGGGGCTTGGCTGGCTACCTATGGTAAATCACTTCTTTCTGAACTTTCATTTACACAGACTTCAGTCTGTGTATTAGCCCTTCCTTCCATGACCTTTGTGGCCACGGCTGCAGCCAGTTCTTCCCATGGATAAACTGACCGAAAATCTTCCCAAGACACATTCTTTGGGGGTTTTTCCCCTTTTCCCTCTGATTTCTTTACCTTCGGGGTTTTTGAACCCCCTTCCACATTTGTAGTGGTCACTTTCTTTGTGGATAGAACTTTCTGTTTGTACAACTTCCATAATTCTCCTGTCTCCTTTCCATCAATCCTTTCCTTATTGATCCCGGCTTTAAGCAAAGCCTGGAACATGTCTTTGCGAGACACCCGTGGGGCCTTCCCTACTGATTTCTCTTTACAATCAGGATTGTTTGGCTTACTGTTACCAACATGGCCTCCAGGGGACGATTTATCCCACTGTCCCATATCCTGTAACTCCCTCATCCTCCCTAGAACTACACCGATTGATTCTCCAGTCAGCGCTACAGTTAGGGTTAAAATAACTGATTTGTATGCTGGAGGAGCATGTTTAACCAGCCTATTTCTTATGCTGGCTTTCAATGGGTACTGGAGATAATCATCATCCATTCCCAAAAGAGGAAGAGCATTCCTCATTGCTACTTCCTTCAGCCTTTCCATACCATCTTTTAAGGTATACCAAGGTTTATCATTGATAGGAAAGTCTGCTTCTGATGGATATTTGTCCAGAAAAGCATGGGCTAAGATCATAATTAAGTTTTGAGTACCATGCTCATTATGATCAACAAAATAATTTTTTATTGATCTCTGAATTACTGGGTCACGAGACATGGTGACAAATTTTGCCACGTCTCCGGCGTCAAAGTGCACTCCACCTCCTCCGAGATCGTGCACCCTGACCAACCAGGGAATTTCTCCTTCTCCTGGTTTTTGTCTAAACAGTGTTAAAATGCTATCAACTTCTCCCTGAGAGTAATCTTCAATGGTTACTCGATTTTTTACATGAGGAATCGTTCTCTCATTTGTGATGGCATTACCATCTTCGTCATATTGCAGATTTCCCTGACCATCCCGGACATGTTCCCGGATGATCTCATTTTCTGTCCTCTCTAGGCGCCTCCTTACTGGATTAGCCTGAATCTTCCCTTTATGGTAATTCTCCTCATCAGATGATGAAGATGAATCCCACACATCCCCATCCCAAGTATCGGGATCCCAGTTTATAGAAGCTGAGACGATACTTTTATGTACTTTGGTTTTATTTACCTTTCCTCTTCTTTTCTTGTACTTATTTTGAGCAATTTGGGTTTTATTTACCTTTCCTCTTCTTTTCTTGTACTTATTTTGAGCAATTTTTATGGCAGCTTTTTGTGCCACATTCTGATAATGTTCCAATTTATCCTTCAACAGTCTGGTATTACATTCCAGAACTGTTTTCAGGCCACCTAATTCTATCATCTTTTGTTCCATCTGGGAACTTTTCTTCTGCATCTTTAGATTACGCTCATGCATTACACTATATGCACTTGCCAAAATCCAGATGTGCCGTCCTAAAGACACTACATCACCTGCTCTCACAGGGACACTACCGAATACATTCACAACATCAGTAGCTTCACTACCCTTAAGCTTATCCTGCCATTGTTTGTGCCGTGCTAAAGACACCACATCACCTGTTTTCACAGGGACACCACTGAGTACATTCACAACATCAGTAGCCTCACTACCCTTAAGCTTATCCTGCCATTGTTCTGCCAATCCACAAGACACTACATCACCTGTTTTCACAGGGGCACCACTGAGTACATTCACAACATCAGTAGCTTCACTACCCTTAAGCTTGTCCTGCCATTGTTCTGCCAATCCACAAGACACTACATCACCTGTTTTCACAGGGGCACTACTGAGTACATTCACAACATCAGTAGCTTCACAACCCTTAAGCTTGTCCTGCCATTGTTCTACCAATCCACAAGACACTACATCACCAGTTTTCACAGGGTCACTACTGAGTACATTCACAACATCAGTAGCTTCACAACCCTTAAGCTTGTCCTGCCATTGTTCTACCAATCCACAAGACACTACATCACCTGTTTTCACAGGGTCACTACTGAGTACATTCACAACATCAGTAGGTACACAACCCTTATGCTTATTCTGCCATTGTTCTGCCAATCCACAATTGACCAATTCATGTGCTATAAGATTGTAGGGAGCCTCAGTCCAGCCGAGGATCTCCACAACAACTTCCTTAACATTATCCTTACGTTTTCTGAACATTTTGACACTATGCAAAAAGATTGAAAAATATCTGGAAATTTGCCAAATATATGTTTTTAACTTCTAAATTACAAAAATTCGTTAATTACCTCTAATAGAAGTAATCCTGCCGACTACGCCAATTTATGTCTTGCTAAATTCTACTAAAAAGGGGGCTGAAAGCCCGTACTTACGAAGCGCTCACTGATATCCTAATCAGGCACGAATACTAATATTCTTTATAGCAAGATACTATTTATTTTAATAGCACATGAATATATATAGTCAATGGTACATAGGCATAAGAACTATAGTCATAGAAACTTATACAATAACAGAAATATGCATCAACATTACCGTTATGTTGTAGCAATCCTTTCACATCGGAGGGAACTCGAGTTAATGATAAGGAATCAACATGGCATCTTGGCATGGCATCACAGGAACAGTGCGTACGTACACTTCAATGTCCTGGAAGGTATTTCCCTAACATTAAGCGAGTCTGGTGTATTTTTATAGGAAAACATTGTAGGTTGTGTTAAAAATGGTCACCAGCATGTGACAGCTGAGTCATGTTCATGTAACTTGACCACAAACTGCTTGCTTCCTGCACATTTCCTGCACATCCTGCCAGTTGACAACTGTCCGACCACAGTTTAACCATAGTGTTAGTGAAATATTGCAATGAGCCGTAAATTTCATATGCAAGCTTCCTTAAACCTGTCTTTAAGCTAACCACAAGTTTCCGGCAAGTGGAACTGTAAATGTTACTTCCTTTATCTTAAAACTGCTTCAAAACCTGGTTGACATGTATTCCTTGGTCATCATTAGTGAAATATTATCCAAAGGACATCTCTTTGATACTGAATTATTGATAGGTCAAATAATATCTGGGATCACTATCTAATCACACATTCTTTCAGTCATATCACATTGGTATCACAATGGGCCGCACAGAGGAGAAAAAATAATTTGGGGGGCCGCATTCTTTGCAGGACAAAGTGACATTTTTATTGGTACCATCTATATTGGTATCCATCTTGGTATCCATCTTGTTGCCCATCCTTGACCCCTTGTAGTATTGTGCCTCATCCTACTCCCCATCCCGCTTATCCTTGTCCCCATCCTAAAGTAATGTTCCCCATCCTTGTCCCCATCTTGTAGTAATGTGCCTCATCCTTGTCCTCATGTTATAGTAATGTGCCCATCCTTATCCCCATCCTATAGTAATGTCCCCAGCCTTGTCCCCATCTTATCGTAATGTGCCCATCCTGTAGTAATGTGTTCATCCTTGTCCCCATCCTATAGTAATGTCCCCAACCTATAGTAGTGTGCCCATCCTGTAGTAATGTCCCCAATCTATAGTAATGTGTCCATCCTTGTCCCCCATCTTATAGTAATGTTCCCCATCCTTGTCCCCTTGTAGCAATATCCCCATCCTATAGTAATGTGCCCATCCTATAGTAATGTGCCAACCTTGTCCCCATCCTATAGTAATGTCCCCAGCCTTATCCCTATTCTATAGTAATGTTTCCCATCCTTGTCCCCTTGTAGTAATGTCCCTATCCTGTAGTACTGTGCCCATCCTAGTCCCCATCCTATAGTAATGAGCTCACCTTGTCCCCATACTATAGTAATGTCCCCAGCCTTGTCCCCAGTCTATGGTAATAATGTCCCCATCCAATAGTATTGTGCCCATCCTTGTAATGTCCCCATCCCATAGTAATGTGCCCATCCTGTAGTAATGGGCCGGGGGGGGGGGGGAAGTAGCGGCGCCTGAAAGGGGACAGTGGCTATACCTTACCGATCGCTGCCCTCACCTTCCGCAGACACCGGAGTGAAGCTGAGGAGTCGGTCTCTGGCCTCAGATCCACAGTGATTGAAGAGATCGGTCACAAGACTGGTCTCTCCAATCAGAGCTGGGGCGGGTGAAACACAGGTCACCCAGCTCCAGCCAATGATCAGTGCTACAGCTGCACTGATCATGGCTGGATTTCAATGTTTCAGCCATTTTCAATGGCTAAAACATTACAGTGGCTGTGATTGGTTGAGCGGCGTTCGTCAGCCAATCACAGCCTCCGTAGGTCCGGGGAGGAGACACCACCCCTCATGAGGTCAGGCAGAGGTTACCTCCTCCCCGACTCTAAGGTATTTGCAAAGCAATCGCAGCCACCGGGGCTCCGGGGCCGCGATTTCGCCATGACGTACTGGGTACGTCATGGGTCCTTAAGTACCAGGGAGCCATGACGTACCCAGTACGTCATAGGTCGCTAAGTGGTTAATGTGCCGTCCTGCACATACACACACAAAAATAAACAAAAAACACACCATTCTTCTCACCTGTCCCGCGTTCCCTCGGCTACCTCATCTCTGCTTCTTGCTGTCTGCAGGCCATACCCCTGTTCACTATCGCTGCCGGTGCAGGGGACGCAGCCACTGTCAGTGATTTATGTCAGATGATTGTATTGCCGTCACGAGAGCGCAGCGCTGGCAAAACATTCATCTGACATAAAGCGCAGACAGTGGCTGCGGCCCCTGCATCGGCCGCAATAGTGAACAGGGGCCTGGGCCTGAGTGCCGCACGAAGCAGCCTGAGGGGCCGCATGCGGCCCGTGGGCCGCGTGTTTGAGACCCCTGGTCTAAAGGGTTTACCCACCGCTTTTCACTTAATATCAAGAGGCGCTGCTAGTGTTGTGTCACCAGCTTGATAAATGCTCTTATGTAAACCTCAAGTATCATGTACAGTATGTGTTCTATACTAATTAATAGGACAGGTGAACAAAACCTGCCGAGCTTACACAAGACCTGCAAGGTGACCATTGATGCAACATCAGCAGCAGCTCTCAGCTCCAGAGGAAGAGGCGAGAGGCGCAGGATAAAATAATGTACTGATTGCATGAAAATGTTATTTTTAAACATTTTGTTTCAATTCCTCACAGCTTGCTATTGTACATGGAACCATTTGTATTCACAGACTGAAAACCTGTATGACCGGGTCCTACTTCCACTTAGCTGCTGAACCAAATTACGGTGTATATATCCGATTAAGATTTGGTCAGGACGGACATTTTTTGTGCTTGTTCAGCTCATAAATCATTGACTAGACTGATACAGCAAAAAAGAAGGACTTATTCTATATCGGCTTTTCTGACTCTAAATTCACTCTTTCGGCTGTGATACTTTCCAACGTAAAATTGAAATAGATACTGCAAATGACTGAAGAAGTTAATACCAATTCCAAAGTACGCATTTGATTATTCTTATCCACTACAAATACATATCAATTCATATGAAGGATGTCATAGCAATCATGTCAGACATTGCGGTTATTATTAATGCGTCAGAGGTCAGCGGTTAGGGCAGGTCAGAGGTCAGAGGTTAGGGCAGGCGTTACAGAATGATTAGTGCGTAACTGAATTCATTGTTCTTTTATTAGGAAGTGTCTAAGTATTTGTAGCTGTGATTAAATCCCCTTTTTTACCTGTTGTATCATAGTTTGTCATTGGAATTGATTTGTAAATATGTGTCGCCCTGCACTATTAAGGGGCGCAGTTCCAGGGATCAGGGGCAGTCACTCGGTCCTGGGCTTAACAGGTCACTGGTGGCGGTGCCCGATCCCGTGCCCTGGGGTGGCTCCACAATAAAAATTGGGATAGTTTAAGTGGAAAAGTTTGTGACGCCACCCACGGTAGTGTGGCCAGGTGGAATGGCCACCGCTGCTGTGTTTCACTCCTGCTGGGGCCAGTGTTATGAGCAGCAGGTTGGTAAGCCCTCCGTGGGTAGGGCTGGCCCCAGTGGAGGATGAGAGTAGTAGTCAGTGTAAGTGTGTGCGAAAAAGTTACTGGGACAACACAGGGAAGTCGTTTAAAAGTCTTTTTACTCACTGGGAGTGTTGGTAGGCCACGGCAGCTGATCTTCACCAAAGTGGGCCTCAGAATCCCTCTCTCCTCGGGTTCCGACACTGGTATTCTTCACTGCAGACTCTTCCCGCTTTGTGTCCTAGTAATTTGGTCCCTGTGACCTGTGGTTCTTGGGGGACCCTTTCCTGCACTGGTTTTAGTTCTGGTCTGCACACCTGCAGCAGGGAACCTCTCTGGGTTAGGCTTCCTCACTTGTCTACCCAGGCTCTCTCTCTTACAGCTAGGTCTCAGGCTTCTGGTGGGGCAGACTCTGTTCTGTTCTTCTCTTCCCCTTTGCAGATTTACCAGGGGTTTGGAACATCTCCCTGGTCTAGGTTTCTGCACCTGGCACACAAGATTCCGGGAGTCCTGTCTGAGTTCCACCGGCAACCATTCACTTTCCTCCTAACAGTCCACAGAGGTTGCTAGGAGAGCTCCTTACTGCTCGACCTCCAACCCTCAACTCTCAGTTTCTACTCTCCTCCCCCAAACTGACTCCTCCCCCTGGGCTTGGACAGGGGTGGGCAATTTGGTCTGGCTTTTGCATACCGGTGCTGGTCCCTTGGAGTTAAGGAAGACATTACACCTTAAGTGGGTGCAATGCCCTGTGGTGCCTAAGGTCGCAGGGGCGCCACAAATACATAATATTTGCCAAGGACTATCTTTATTATATTTATTGTTTTATTATTCTATTCATTATAATACCTGAAAACAAACTAAATACAGTAATATTCTGTTTCTGCTCGGACTAAAGGATAAATTACAAGAAGTCCGAAAGCTATGGCCTGTTCCTCTGTATTGCTCCATCTCATGCTGAATCATTTAAACATTAAGTGGGAAATTGCATCTGCATCTCCTTTCCCACCCCAAAATTTTAGTTTGGAGATTGAAAAGGTTGCTGAATATTTACAGAGAAATTGAAGGCAGGGAAATGATAATCGCATGCTGTTTGGCATATATGCATAGCAAAATGACTCCACCAAAATGGATGCATAGGCATTAATATGGATTTGCAGCTATAACAGATTTTGGACTATGTCTGGGATTTTTTGTCCTTTCATCTTGAAAAACATTTGTGAGGTCAGTCACCGATGTTTGACAAGAGGGTCTGACTCGCAATCTCCTTTCGAGTTCATCTCAGCGTTTTGAAGGGGTTGAGCTCAGGGTTTTGGGTGGGCCAATCATGTTCTTCCATACCCAACCATTCCTTTATAGAACTTATTTTGTAAACTTGGGCGCATTCATGCGGGAAAAGAAAAAAGGCCTTCCTTGAACTGCTACCACAAAAATGAAACAATACAATTGTCGAAAGTGTATTGTTATGCTGAAGCATTAAGATTTCCCTTCAATTTAACTAAGGGGCTAGGCCAACCCCTTAAGATAAACCCCATAGCATTATACCTTTTCCACAAAAACATTACATTTGGCACAATGCAGTTAGGAAATCAGTAGTGTACTGCTAATAGTGGCAGACCACGCAGCCACTATGATTGAAAGCAATAATGGAGCAGGGAGCCATCGGCTCTCTCCTCCTTCACTCTCCTTGTGCATCTGAGCTCTGACATGTCAGCACAGTGAGCATGATTACATCTTTACATTGCACTTGCTTTGCAGAGCTTCAGATCACATGCAGCAGAGACTGGAGCAGTGGAGGAATGGGGAGAGGTGAGTATATATTTTTTTTAATTAGTACATTATACTGCTTGGAAGACTATGGTTAGTCTTTATACTGTTTGGATAGCTATGTAGGGCTGATTATACAGTTTGGAGGCTATGTGCGGGAAAGCCCATTCTAATAATTGTTAGGCTATATTGGGGGCCAATATACTGTTTGGAGGACTATATGGGGGCCATTATACTGTTTTGAGGGAAAATGGGGCCATTATGCTGTGGCTGTATGTGAGCCATTATACAGTGGAAGATTGTGTGGGGTTTATCATACTATTTGGAGGTTTGTGTGGGGGCCACTATATAGTTTGGGGGGGCTATGTGAGGGAGCATTATACTGTTTGGAGGGCTAGTTGTAGGCCATTATACAGTGTGGAAGGGTTGGGGGCTCCATCATACTGTAAGGAGGACTGTGTAGGGGCCATTATATAGTTTGCAGGGCTATGTGAGTGGGCATTATACTGTTTGGAGGGAAAGTGGATGACCATTATACAGTGTGGAAAGTTGTGTGGGCTCCCTTATACTGTGTGGAGGGTTGCGTGGGGTTAATCATACTGTGTGGAGGAGTGTGGCAGCCACAATATTGTATGGAGAGCCAGTATACTGTATGCAGGGCCATGTTGATAAGGAGAGTTATTTCAGCTCACTGGAAGGAAACTATTCCACGGCGGTGCACCGACAGGCAGACTTACAAAAGGAAAGAAGTCCAGCTCACCGATCAGCTGATTGCTGTTAGATATAAATGTCCTGCGCACGGAATGGTCTGGCCACCAAGTAGAAAGTTAGAAGAAAAAATTCCAGTGCTGTCCAATAAAAATACTCCACTTTATCAGAAAATTCTTAAAATCCAGCATAACAGCTCATGATATAGATCTCAGTGAGAACTACACGTTTCAACGCTAGGTCTTAGTCATGAACAGAACATGACTAAGACCTAGCGTCGAAACGTGTAGTTCTCACTGAGATCTATATCATGAGCTTTTATGCTGGATTTTAGGAATTGTCTAATAAAGTGGAGTATTTTTATTGGACAGTGCGGAATTTTTTCTTTCTAAATTAGGCAGACTTATAACAGAAAAGGAGGATCCAGCAACACGTCCATGGAGCTATTGAGTTAAAAGTGCGTTTATTTCAATCTTGTTAAAATCATACTATGACTAACAAAACATCCATTGCTTGAAACGCGTATTATGGAGGCCGTGATCCTCCCTGTGTTGTTTCTTCATCCATGCTTTTCACAAGAATGAAATAAACAAACTTTTAATTTAATATCTCCATGGACGTGTTGCTGTTCCTTTTTTTTCTGTATGGAGGACCAGAATACTGTATGGAGGACTATGGGAGGCCCTCATTTTGAGTGAAGGGCTGCATCAGGGCCTTCATCAAACTATGTCGGAGACTGTGGGGTCCTTCATACTCTCTGTGGGAGACTTTGGGGGCAATCTTATTGTGTTGGAGTCACTCTGGGGGACATTATACTATGTTATACTATGTTGGGGTCACGGTAGGGGTATCATACTTTGCGAGGTATTACTGTAGGGTCATAATAATGTGCATGTGGTAGGTACTGGGGAGGAATTCTAGATGGGAGCATCATATTGTATTTGGGGGTACTTTTGTTGACATTATACTTGAAACAGGTATTCTAGTGCGTGGGAACACTAAGGGGCTTCAATAGGAGCAAACTTATTTTTAAGGGCTGCAAAATTGTGAGATACGCTCTTCTGTGACCCATTGAATATTATTTTATTTTTTGTGGGAGGGCCTAAATAGGACTTCTGACTGGCTAATAGAGACACTTGTCATGTGTTCTGTAAAGAGACATGTCAGAGGTTTGCTCCTCAGCACTTGGTGGTTTACGGTATTTCTGTAACTTTGTATGGTTTTTCACTTCATGGTTTTGTGCTTTGGGAATTAAAACTTGCACTTTTCAGTAATACCACTCACAGCTGATGCTGAATTATTAGCAGAGAAGAAATTTCATGAACTGACTAGTTACAATGGTCACGTCCTATTACAGGACCACACTAGAATTCAGTGAGCTCTTTAGCAATGGTAGTCATTCTTTCACTAAGGCCTCGGATTCACCTGCTCATAGCGTCTGATGCAAGAGCATTAATCAGAACTATAAAAAAAATCCAGGCTGTGTAATTGCGCTTCTGTAGGAGGCCAGAGCGGGGTGATCTTTTTAAAAATTATTTATTAATGTCCACATAATCCACATACTACACGTTTCGGCTGGCAAGCCTTCTTCAGGTAAAATATAAGCAAAAATAATAGGTTATTGCTTATATTATACCTGAAGAAGGCTTGCTAGTCGAAACGTGTTGTATGCGGATTATGTGGACATTAATAAATAATTTTTAAAAAGATCACCCGCTTTGGCTTCCTACGGAAGCGCAATCACACACAGCCTGGATTTTTTTATGGTTCTGATTTGTGGTGCCTATGTGAATCCAAGGGAGGATTCTCTCATAGTGTCCAGGGATTGCTGCAAGTCAAGGGAGGCAGGTTGTTGTGGCTCAATACAGCTGCTTTCAAGGCTAGTTATACCTTCAAAAAGGTGAACATTGAATTCATTTATATCCAAGTCTTTTTTACCATTTACTGAGCTTAGGTCAGTGCCGTACTTGTCTTTCCTTTTGTACCCATCCAGGTAAACTATTCAATTTATAATGCAAAAGCATTGGAAGTGTGACGCCCCGGACTAGTCGGGTCGTCCCAGGTAGACACACACAACACCACACCCCCTCCCGATTAGGTGACATCAGTCAAACTAAAAACCTTGTCACCACCCTCCAGGTTTGATTTCCACATCAGGGGGGCGGAGCCATGCAGTTGGCTCCGCCCACCAAGGAGTTCACAGGCCTGGAGGCGGGAAAACACAGTCTAGAGGAGTCTAGTTCAAGTGCGAGTGTAGAGAAGTCAAGTTCATGGGCAGTCCTGTGTCCAGGCTGCCAAGAGACTACCAGGTGGCTGGGTCGGGGCCCAGTCGCCATTGGCAAGAAGGCAGACGGTGGTGGCCGCCCGCAGGAGACTGGGAAGACGATCGGTGGAACCGTAAGGGACCGGGACAGGGTAGTGGCACGCCGGAACCGAACCGGGGAGCCAACTGGATACCAGAGCACCAGGCAGGGTACTCAGACCCAGTACAAAGCCCTGAACCGACAGGGCCGAGTCGAATCAACTGATTGCGGACTGGACTTTAGGACCTATCCCACACAAGTCCCGTTAGAAGACAACAGCCCAACCATACAGGGTAAAGCCACCGCCAAGGCATAGAGAACAAAAGGGCCAGCGTCTGCGGGCAAACGGGCTTCTACGGCATATACAAGTCGGGGAGCGGACTACCGGTGTCTAGGCATAGGAGTCAAACATTTACACACAGAGGTGCAGGAGAAAGGTGGAAACCACCATCCTATTCTGGGAGAAGCTGCAGCCGGCTGCGGGCCCCGTTCATCACTCCGTTTAGTTTACCAGAGACTCCAGTGTCTTGTGTCAGAGTGAGTACACCAGTGCCATCGGGCACCGCACCGCACTGCACCGCAACACTTCACCCTGCACCCCGGCCCTCGCCTACCGGGCCCCGGGACCAACACCACCCTACCCACGGAGGGGTCAACACCTAGCTGCGCCATTACACCGCTCCCGGGAGCCCCCATACCTTCACCGTAGCAGTGGTGTCTACAATCATCACAACCCGTGGGTGGCGTCACGAACTATCATCCCAAATCAAACCACCGTGGCCCCGACTGTGGAACTCCTCACCCAAATCCCCACGTGTAGCGCCAACTCCCTTGCAGAGCGACGTGACCCCCGGGTCCGCTCGAGCCACCACCCGCAGTACGAGCACGGATCCGAGTGGCTCGGCAGTCGTAGCCGAGCCCGCGGGGCGGTACAGAAGCGATATGCTAATGACCTTTGGCTGCAAGTGTGAGCCGAGGGTCATGCGACTCTGATCTTGCGATCAGATCGCAGCTTCAGAAAAGAGGGAGGGAGCACTTTCTCCCCTTCCACGGCCTGTTTCTGCGTACATCGAACTGTGGTCAGATGACATGCGAGTGCAGAGCGATGTTTCACACGCACCCATAGACTTGTATGGGTGCGTGTGAGCCGAGACTCGATGACAAACACAGCATGCTGCGATTAATTTCTCAGGCCGATATGGCATGAGAAATCAATCACACATGGACACCGCTACATAGTTTTGCACTGGTGCGAGTGCAATCTGATGTTTTATTGGATTGCACTCGTCTGTACAAAACACAAGTGGAACCAAGCCTTCTGCTAGTAGAAGCAGGCTGCAGGGCTAGGGGCTGGAGTTTACATACCTGTGACCATGGACTGAATAAGTAACTTGAAATCAATCATTAAGAGGTGTATCCCAATTTTTGTTGTTGATATAGTGTATTTTCTATGAGCATTTACGCATCCTAATTTACAGTCTGTATTATGTATTTATACATATAGTTCCACCACTTATAAAAACATTGCAGCTTTAATTCTAGGAAAGCAGTCTTTTTAGATTTCTGTCTGCTCAAAGCAACACAGACAAATTCAATACGCTCACAGCATATCACAAAACACCTATTAAGCAATGTGAAACGTGCCAGTGTCTTTATTGGAAGGATCAATGCGAGTCCAAGCATTTAGAGACTTGCTGGGCATACAGTTATAGCATATACGAGTAATGTGCCACAACTTCATATAGTCAAGATACTAGAGATGAGTGATTAAATTCTCAGGACCCCGATCCACCAACCACATCAGTATTCCATAGTCACTGTACAGGAGCCCTGTAAACTGCTTTTTAGCTGCTATATTCCCTGGGTTTTCTTCTGATTTCTAGAGGCCTACAAATAAGAAAAGACATCGGCGATGCCTGCAGATCAGAGGCGGTTCGCAGAGCTCACTTTCGTTGGCCATGGAATTTCTCAGGAACCTGAGAAATTAATTGTTCCTGTCTACAAAGTACCCTTTTATTAATTTTAATTTTTTTTTTTTTTAAAAAAATATTTTATTTGATGTCAGCAACACATATCATCAACAGGAGAATGTTGATACATTCCATAAAATTTCTCTGGATTGTAAAATGCTTCTGTTACATCATTTTCTTTTTCATTGTCACAACAATTTAATCTCCATAGACGTATCTATATATATAATTGCCTTATTCTGTCTGTCTGTCTGTCTGTCTTGCTCCAAAATTGTGTCCTTACGGTGACACAAAGCTGATTGGCCGCTGGGCTCGCCATGGCCCCGCCCCCCCCGCACGGATTGGCTTCTCGCCCAGGCTCCGCCCGCACACGGATTGGCCGGCCGCTCGCCCAGGCTCTGCCCCCCACACGGATTGGCCTCTCGCCCCGGCACCCTGCACGCATTGGCAACTCGGCCACGCCCCGCCCCCCTCACGCAATGCACGCTCACTCTGGCCCCGCCCCCCGCATGCATTCCCCGAACCGACATGGAGCCACGACTCCCAGGTGAGTACTGTACCCCCGGGAGCCCACATCAGCGTACGCCGCCAACCCAGCCGACACATACCCTCGCATTGCTGGGGTTGCCGACGTATGCTGGTGTGGGCTCCCGTGCGAGCGGGGGACGGGATACGCTGGTAACCATGGTAGCATAGTTACCAGCGCATCAAGGTCCTGCAGCGGCGGAACATACACACACACACACATAACAACACACACACACATCAGATCACACTCACTCTCACACACACATCACATCGCATCCACACACTCACAACATCCTGGGATATCGCTTGCTTCTCGGTGGCGATACTGTGGTGTGACCTTCCAGGACTTGCCGGAGGATCACATGGCCAGAAGCATGTGGTATCTCCGGATGTTGTGAGTGTGAGCGCGTATGTGCGGTATCGTCAGTGTGTGTGTATGCGATCGGATGTGTGTGAGTGTGTTCTGATGTGTGAGTGTGTGTGTGTGAGTGTATGCGATCGGATCTGTGAGTGTCGGCAGAGGAGCACGGCGTGCTGGGGGAGGCTGGGAGGAGAGAGGCTGATCCTGGGGAAGGCTGGGAGGGGGAGGCTGATGCTGGGGGAGGCTGGGAGGAGAGAGGCTGATGCTGGGGTAGGCTGATGCTGGGGTAGGCTGATGCTGGGGGAGGCTATGAAGGGTGTAGGCTGATGCTGGGGTAGGCTGATGCTGGGGTAGGCTGATGCTGGGGGAGGCTGGGAAGGTGTAGGCTGATGCTGGGGGAGGCTGAGAGGAGAGAGGCTGATGCTGGGGGAGGCTGGGAGGAGAGAGGCTGATGCTGGGGGAGGCTGGGAGGAGGGAGGCTAGGAGTAGAGAGGCTGATCCTGGGGAAGGCTGGGAGGGGGAGGCTGATGCTGGGGGAGACTGGGAGGAGAGAGGCTGATGCTGGGGGAGGCTGGGAGGCGAGAGGCTGATGCTGGGGGAGACTGATGCTGGGGGAGGCTGGGAGGGGGAGGCTGATGCTGGGGGAGGCTGGGAGGGGGGAGGCTTACAGAAGAGAGGCTAATGCTGGGGGAGGCTGAGGCTGGGAGGAGAGAGGCTGATGCTGGGGACAGAGAGGCTGATGCTGGGGACAGAGAGGCTGATGCTGGGAGGAGAGAGGCTGATGCTGGGAGGAGAGAGGCTGATGCTGGGAGGAGAGAGGCTGATGCTGGGGGCAGAGAGGCTGATGCTGGTGCAGCATGGGGGATGGAGCACGATGGGGGGTGCGCAGCATGGGGGATGGAGCACGATGGGGAGTGCGCAGCATGGGGGATGGAGCACATTTGGGAGTGCGCAGCATGGCGGATGGAGCACGTTTGGGAGTGCGCAACATGGCGGATGGACCACGTTTGGGAGTGCGCAGCATGGCGGATGGAGCACGTTTGGGAGTGCACAGCATGGCGGATGGAGCACGTTTGGGAGTGTGCAGCATGGCGGATGGACCACGTTTGGGAGTGCGCAGCATGGCGGATGGAGCACGTTTGGGAGTGCGCAGCATGGCGGATGGAGCACGATGGGGGGTGCACAGCATGGGGGATGGAGCACGATGGGAGGTGCACACCTCCCCCAACACACACACACAACACACCGCACACACACTGGGAACCACAAACACCGCCCTACACAGACACCCACACACACAGACAACGCTGCACACACACAACACCCAACACACAAACACCGCGGCATACATAAATATACGCACATACCACGCAACACACACACATTGCACAAAACATACCTCCCCCCAAAACACACCACACCCACACAAACCGCGCAACACACACACACACAACGCTACAGACACACAGCGCTCCACAAACAACGCAATACACGCAACACACATACAACAACGCTCTCACCCCCCGCCACACCCAGACAACACCCAGAACATGTGCAGCGCCCTACACAAACACTTGGTAACTACAGACAACAACATCTATATATATTTATATATATATATAACAAAAATCATACATTAACTACACAATACGTAAATTCTAGAATACCCGATGCGTAGAATCGGGCCACCTTCTAGTCTATATATATAATTGCCTTATTCTGTCTGTCTGTCTGTTTTGCTCCAAAATGACGTCATTACAGTGACAACCGTCGCATTGGCCACTCGGCTCGGCCCGGCCCCGCCCCCGCACGCATTGGCCGCTCGGCCTGGCCCCGCCCCTCGCACACTTTGCCCGCTCGGCCACACCCCTCACACACTTTGCCCTCTCGGCCACGCCCCTCACACACTTTGCCCGCTCAGCCACTCCCCCCGCACACTTTGCCCGCTCGGCCACGCCCCCCGCACACTTTGCCCGCTCGGCCACGCCCCCCGCACACTTTGCCCACTTGGCCACGCCCCCCGCAACACACACACACTGCACAAAAACATACCTTCCCCCAAAACACACACACGCACCCCACACACACACACACAAACTGCGCAACACACACACAAACTGCGCAACACACACAGCACCACACACACAATGCTGCAGACACACAGCGCTTCACAAACAATGCAACACACACAACGCAACACACAAACAACACCGCTCTCACACACCCCCACACCCACACAACACCCAGAACATTTACAGCGCCCTACACAAACAGTTGGCAACTACACACAACATCTATATATATAACAAAAATCATACATTAACTACACAATAAATTCTAGAATACCCGATGCGTTAGAATCGGGCCACCTTCTAGTCTAGTCTAGTCTCCAGACATGACACGGGGGAAATCTCCGATCACATGATCCCGGGCAACAGGAAGTCCCTCCCCTCCAATGCCGGTGCACACGAGATGTGCATCCCCGGCTGGGACTAGGGAAATAGCCGACTAGAGATGACGTGGGGGAGACATCCGGGTGTGCACCTTGTATGGTCACATCCCAGAGCGCTGATTGGGTTAGCACCCCCGGAGAACATGGACGTCACGTTGGTGGAATGCCTGTGACATCACTTAGGGGGCGTAAGCACACATGTTGAATCAAAACCCACAGGACGGGATCCACATGACTTTGACTGAATAAGCATCAGGTGAGGTGTAGCTCCTGATTGGAGCAATGATATGACTCATATGTTTAAATGACCCCAATATTGACCACGCCAGAATCTCTGACACTATGGTTTGGTGAGGGCTGGCAGTAAGGACCTGACTGACGACTATCATGTCCCCTGAGGAGTCTGAGTGACGAAACGCGTCGGAACGCCGGGATGCCAGCTTGAGACCTAGTTGTGGTCCGTCCTTGTTAGGACGGAAGTTTGGGGCAGCAGTCTTTCGTTATTTTGTATCTGATAGGTGGTAGGGCCAGTACATGGCGGACGACTCCACTACTCAGGATCAAGAGGCTGCATGACCTTCCATCTAAAGGGATTGGGTGAGACCATTCCTTTTATAATGCCTAAGAACCTACTGCATTTTATGTACATGTATGACTGACCATTGTCAGCTAATGGAGTGCATATTGTTTTGCTTTTTTAGGTATTATTTTGTTTGTTGTGTTTATTTTGTCAATTGGACCATTGTCCTTTGCTCATAGCAACATCACATTTTCTTTTTGTTTGTTTGTTTTTTTTCTTGTGTTTGTTTTTCTTGTGGCCATCACTACACGGGACCCCCTGTGGGTGTACCCTCATTTGGCTAACCAAAGTGGCTAGGGTGTTTTCACCTTAGATAGTGATGGCTTTCTGTACTTGACTTGCGTGTATTGGAGTAATTAACGTTGCTCTTGCAAGTTCATGAATAAAGGTGTATAATGTTATGCTATTTTTGATTACTAATAATTTGGGATTGCTGTATTACCACCTTCTAGTCTTAACAATAATTTCTTTTAACTTAACAAACTAACATATTTATTCATTTCAGTTGGTCCTTTGGATGCTTCCTACCTTCAGTGTCCCTAGTGTCCCTGCAATGTCTTCCAAACAATACCAAGCCATGTGTTCAAATGCTTTAATTAGCTGGGTGATTTCTGTTTGTGTGAAGCTTTGCTCAATAAATGTTCTCCACTTTTTGAAGAATCTTTTAGTGGATTTCTCCTTATGTTTCTCCGAATCCAGTTTGTCGTACATCATTATTTTTTTTAGGGTATCAACTATTTCTGTATTTCTCGGTGTCTGTCTTATCAGCCAATTCCTAAGTAGGCATTTCTTGACTACAAGCAATACTATGTGTATTACACCTGGAATGTGAGCATTTGCTCTGTTAGTTTCCGTAGGGTCTTCTATACAGTGAAACAAACAGGCCTGAGGGGTGACAGGTATAACTACTTTCCAAATCCTCAATATGTACGCCACCGCTTCCTCCCATACCCCCCTCACCTGTGGGCATTCCCATATGCAGTGAAACAGTTTTGCTTTATGGAGTCCACATTTAGGGCAATGGTCCAAGAAATGCACTGGTGAGCTGCTATGTGGTATATTAAAGGCGTATGTTGCGTTGTGTACTAGATTGAATTGCATCTCCCTCCATTGTTCGTTTATCATTACTTTCTTAACAGATTCCAACCCCCTTAGAATTTTATCATAGATGTCCGGATCGCCTAGAGCAGTCTCCCAGGTTTTATATATTTTCTCTTTCCAGGGGCCCTGTACTTGATCTCTCAATCGTTGGTATATGATCGAAAGGGATTCATGTCCCGCTCCCTGACCAATCAAAACATCAAAACTCCCCTTCTTCTCAGCCTTCCCGACCTCTTTTACTACTGATGTGTAATGTCTTATTATTTGTAAATATTGTAGGTAATGGTGATTTTCCATTTTAAATTTTCCCGATACCTCCGCCCAGCTCAGAACTCTGCCCTCCTCCGTTTTCAGTAAATTTTAATTTTTAAGGAGGTAAACACTTTCTATAGCTGTGTTACCCAAGTCAAGTCCTCAAGAGCCTCCAATGGTGCATGTTTTCAAGATTTCCTTAGTGTTACACAGGTGATAATTTAATTACCTGGGCAATACTAAGGAAGTCCTGACAACAGTATAGTGGCTTTAAAGACTGGAGTTAGGGAACACTTGTCTGTAGTATGTGAAGTGTTGGGCTAAGTTCACATGTCCTCTAGTCAACCATTAGAATGGATCCATTAGGAAACTGATTTCTGCTGGATCCGGTTTATTTACATGGACAATGGATCCATTAACGGATTTCTATTTAGCCATCTTTTGTACTTGCATTTGTAATGGATCTGTTGTTTTCTTAACAGATCCGTTACAAATGGACGATGTATAGTAATCCGTTAACGGATCCGTTGTCCATAGACTCCACATATCAAAAACAGATGTGGCCAACATCTGTTATTTAACAACGGACAAAAAGTTGTGTTTCCATGACTTTTTTGCAAACAGATCTCTACTGGATCCGTGATATCGGATGACTATAGGAACATGTGAACCCAGCTTTACTAAGATTAACACTCTTTAACCATTTATATGGGCATGTAGGTCATAGGAAGTTAAATAAAATGGTACATTGATATCTGCAATCCGATGTCTTATTCCTGAGAATTGTATCGTTTTCTTAATATGTAAATGAGCTATTAAGATCTATGGGCCAGAGACAGATTTGCATAAGAATCTGCCTCCAGGGCTTGTTTTGTATTAAAACAGGGCATTACCAGTGTGAACTATGTAATGACTGACATACTGCTCTCGTGATCTACATGTCTCACACTGGTAACATTTGGTAATTTTCATTTAAAATAAGTTCTGTAAGCAGATTCTCATGCATATCTGTGTCCGGCCCATAAACCTTAGTTCATTTACATATTAAGAAAAATTTGGATTACTCTGAACCCAGGTCATCATTTTATTAAACTTTCTGTGACTTGCATGCCAATATAGATGATTTAGAGGGTTGATCCTACTGACAAAATAACTGTAAAAGTAATGTCTAGGCAAAGCCGAAATTAGCTTTGGAGAGCTCTTTGAAATTCCTTTAAAGGGTAAGTATGCTTTCAAGTAACTTTTCAGAATAATGTGTCATGTGTGTACATGAGGAATAACACCATTCCTGGTGAGGCAACGAGCTGCAGTAATTTCTCCCATAGACAGCACAGCACAGAGATGCGATCGCCTGCTCTACAGGGGTGTAACAATTGTGGTCTCGGGGGTGCAGGGGGCACGCTGACCCCAAGGCATACTTAAGCTAGATGAACAATGTCAAATGCACATCCAGCTGAAATACATTGATCTGAAAGACCCGTTGGTCCCTGCACTTCAGTACATGCTGCCAGATAATCAGAGGCCAGCAGCTGACATCGGTGTCCCCATGACTGGGGTGCATGGTAATGACATCATGTGTCACTATAGCAAGAACACCGATTCAGCTACTGACCATTGCTACAGAGGAGGACAACGCGGGACATGGAAGTCAGGTAAGGTGAATAGAATGTTTGGGATTTTTGCAGGCAGAACGGGGAATATATAAACCAGGACGGGCCCAAGGTAAGGACACTCATGCCAGGATGAGGGATATATATGCCAGGATGGGGGACATATATACCAGGATGGGGGACATATATACCAGGATGGGGGACATATATACCAGGATGGGGGACATATATACCAGGAAGGGGCCCAGGATGGGAGAACTAGATACCTGGAAAAAACGGGGCAGAACGGGAATATATAAACCAGGACGGGCCCAAGGTAAGGACACACATGCCAGGATGAGGGATATATATGCCAGGATGGGGGACATATATACCAGGATGGGGGACATATATACCAGGTTGGGAGACATATATACCAGGATGGGGAGATATATTTACCAGGAAAGGGCCCAGGATGAGGACAAATTTACCAGAATGGGAGACACCTTTATCAGGAAGGAACCCAGGATGGGGAAATATTTACCAGTATGGGGAACATATATACCCAGATGGGATGCATATTTACCAGGAAGGTGGACCAGGATGGGGACATAGTTAACAGGATGGGGTACATATTTACCAGGATGGAGAAAATATATCATATATACAATTATGGGGGATATTTATACCAGGATGGAGGGCATATATACCAAGAAGGGGCCCAGGATAGAGGACATTAGTGTAGGATAGGAGAGGGGGAGGACAACACATATGTCTGTATAATATTTGTAGAATGCTGGAAGGGAATTTACATCTGACCAATATGAAGGTGGGGGCCCAGGTCTAATTTTTGCACCGCAGCCCTCCAGACTCTAGTTACGCCACTGCTACTCTTCATTTACTTTTTTGCTCACAGAGTCAAACTCAAGCAACATGGAAATCATTATACAGCAGAGCTGAGCTGTCTTTATCTGATTCAACCTCTGATATGAGTTAAAACTCTTATTACAGTACTCTTCACAATGGTTTTCTGTCTTGCCTTTGTCTCTTCCCTTTGTGCTGTTCACTCCTCTTCCACCCTTCTCTCTCAATACAGGGTAATGAGCTGTGTCACAGGATTCCTATAGTCCATCTCCTCTGAGCAAGTAGGACTTGAGCTTTTTTTCTCAGTGGACTTGAGCTGCTTTTTCACAGTAGATGAAAAGTTTAGGAGGCAGTGGGGAAGAGGAAAAAGTGTGATAAGTGGTGAACAAAGCTAATTTCTCTAAGACATTTAATAGTGATGAGTGAGCACTACCAATCTCAGGAGCTCAGTACTCGAAACGAGAAGGTTGGATGCTTGGACGGGCTAGACTCCAGTACTAAGCATAATAGAAGTCACTGGGAAACTCAAGCAATTTTCTGGAAGATCCTGATCATTTTAAGTACTGAGCACCCGAGCATGGTAGTGCTCGCTCAACACTAAATTTTAACCAAGTTTTTTATAATCCCCTGAACTAGTGATTTATGGAAAGTTTGTTGAAAGTACAGTTCTTTTTTTAAGCTTGTTATTGATGCAAACAGATGGTAATATTGTCAGTGTATAGAACTTTAATGGATACAAAACCCTTGCTCAGCTCTCAATGTATCTTCAAAATTGGGCTAATAGCTCAATTCTGAAGATGCATTAAAATCACAGCAAGGTGCATAAACTTCCTTCTACAAACGGCTTGCACATCCCCTCTCACTGTGACAGCAAACCAAGCATATAAACAGTCCATAAGCTATTTACATACTACTGATCGCGGCACTTGTGGTTGAAGTGGTTATGACTGGCCAGGGAATTTAGACATTTTATGCAGATGAAGGAATCATTATATTTTGTACACCTTCAGTAATTTTATATTATCTACATTCACATATGGAAATAAGTGGTGATTTACAAGATAAAAGTGCTAGAAATATCTATTGAAAAAAAATAATATCTAACATGAACAGGGGAATAACAGTCAAGCTGTTCAATGAACAGGGTCCTTTTTCCTAGTGAAAACAATGCCAAAAGATAAATTGTTTGAGCATGCTCCCTGTCTAAGTGTGAAAATGATATATCCTGAGTGCTGCTGTCTTTAGTACCATCACTATTAATCATATTATTAATCACATTTCCATCTCCCGTTGTGGAATTCTCAGCCATTGTTCCCATAGGCACAGAACTGCATGTAATGGAGCACAGCCAGGCAGTAATAAATGCAGCCAACAGCATCACTATAACCTTGAAAAATATTTCAGAAAAAGTTTTATCCTTGTACTTTCTAAACTGTGGCTGACTTCTTCTTATTGATCTAGAGTTAAAGAAGGTTCTCCAAACCAAGAAGATAGTTGTTTCAAATTGAGGGTTAGCAATGTCATCAAAGAATGAGTCCAGCACATGGAACAAGCTTAGATAAGTAGCAGTTTTACCTGTGGCAAGGTGCATGCCACTTTTAAGATGTGCCTGATTGATTAAGAGGCAGGTACATGAAAGCCAATCCTCCCAGTCTGTCCCTCTGGATTTCTTAGGTCAATTACTTCATATACAGTATATGGAGGACTTGACTGCTACTATAGAAATGAGGCTTTTTATAAAACTTGGTTCTATTGGATGGACTTCAAGCACTCTTGTGAATATGGTGGACTTTTGCAGGATTGAGCAGCCACCACTATGGTTTGGTTCCTTTGTTTATCCCTTTTTCCCTCTCCCTCCACGTTCACCCTTTTCTCTTTGTCTCATCCATTCGTCTGAAGAACTACTCTTCGTTGTCTATTCTTCTTCTTTTTCCTTATTATTCTGAAAATTGGCCAAAACCAAAATCTGCAATGTGGATTGTTGTTCATGTCACAGATACTTTTCTCCATTTCCGAGGACTTTGATTTATTCTTTCTTCTTATGTGTGTGAAGTGTTATATGATACTTTTATTATCAATTGTTTCACTTTGCTATGTCAAGTATGTAGCTTTATCAACAGTCATAGCTGAAAGTGTTGGCACGCTTGAAATTGTTCTTGAAAATGAGGTATTTCTGCCAGAAAATTATTGCAATTACACATGTTTTGTTATACACTTGTTTATTTCCTTTGTGTGTATTAGAAAAACAATAAAAAATGATAAAAATGGGCAAATTGGACATAATTTCACATAAAACTTCAAAAATGGGCCGTACAAAGCTGTTGGCACCCTCAACTCAATATTTAGTTTCACACCCTTTTGGAATAAATAATTACAATCAATTAGCTTCTTATACCTCTCATCTTCAATTTTGGGCCACTCTTCTTTTGAAAATTGCTCCAGGTCTCTCATTTGAACAGTGTCTTCTACCAACAGCAATTTTAAAATCTCACTACAGGTGTTCAATAAGACAAAACAATCACTGATCTCGGGGAGATCAGTCAGAAAACACTGCCGGCAGCTAGAGAGGGCGCTCAAATCCCAGGTGCATTGCCCCCTGGGAAGTATGAAAATCAAAAAGGTCCATGGAGCCTCTGTTAGGAGTCTCGACAAAGAAAATAGCCAGATATCCCTCCGGGAAGGACCTATCCAAGGAGTGGCTATTTTTAGGAGACCACCATAACCACCATATTAAGTGGCCCTTTTAGTCAATATCCAGCTCTTGACGAGTTTAAAGATATGACAAGGGAAATACCAAGGCCAGGTATCCATCCACAGACAGCTGTTTCGGGGTATTGCCCCTCATCAGTGTGGAGAAGGATTCTGGCCTGGTGGGAGCATGGACCTTTTTGATTTGCATATTTCCCATACTTTATGGTGGTCTCCTAAAAAGAGCCACTCCTTGGCTAGGTCCTTCCCAGAGGGATAGCTGGCTTCTTCTGTGTCGAGACTCCTAACAGAGGCTCCATGGACCTTTTTGATTTGCATCCAGGTGTTCAATGGGATTTTGATCCAGATTTATTGCTGGCCACTTCACAAGTCTCCAGCTATTTAATTCCACCTATTTCTGGGTGCTTCTTGAAGTATGTTTGGGGTCATTTACCCATGACCTAGGAAGCAAACCTAACTTTCTAACACTGGGCATTACATTGCGACCCAAAACCCTTTGCCACTCTTCAGATTTCATGATGCCTTACATGCAGTCATGGCACCCAGTACCATAGACAGCAAAACAACCCATAAATATCTTTGAACCTTCACCATGTTTGACTGAAGATACTGTGTTCATTTGTTTGTAGGCCTCATTCCATTTTCGGTAAACAGTAAAATGATGTGCTTTACCAAAAAGCTGTATTTGGTCGCGTCTGTCCACAAGACACTTTCCATTAAGGATTTTGGCTTCCGCAAGAACATTTTGAAAAACTGCAGTCTAACTTTTCATGTCTCTGCGTCTGCAGTAGGGTCCTCATAGGTCTCCTGCCATAGCGTTTCATTAATTTCAAATGTCGACGGATAATTTGTGCTGACACTGATGCACCCTGAGCCTTCAAGACAACTTGAATTTCTTTGGAACTCATCCGCACTATCCCGTGTTGCAACCTTTCATCAATTTTTTTCTGTTTTCTACATTCAGGGAGATTACCTAGTGTCATGGGTTGTAAACGTTTTGATTATGTTGTGCTCTGTGGACAAAGGAACATCAAGATATCTGGAGATGGGCTTGTATCCTTGAGATTGTTGATATATTTCAATAATTTTGGTTCTCAAGTCCTCAGACAGTTCTCTTATGCTCTTCTGTTCTCCATGCTTAGTGTGGCACACACAGACACGCAATGTAAAGAGTGAGTCAACTTCTCCCCTTTTTATCTGTCTTCAGATATGATTTTCATATTGCCCACATTTGTTACTTGATACAGGTGAGTTTGAATAAGCATCACATACGTGAAACAAAGTTGTTTACATGCAATTTGGAAAAGGTGTCATCAATTTTATCCTACCCATTTTGGGGTTTTTCTGTGAAACTATGTCCAATTTGCTTTTTTTCTCTTTTTTTTAAGGGAGTTGTTCCAATATACACAAAGGAACTAAATGTGTATAATAAGACATGAATAATTGCAATAGTTTTCTTTGAGAAATACTTAATTTTCTTGAACAATTTCAAGAGTGACAACACGTTTGGCCATGTCTGTCTTTGTTATTGTTTTGTCTCTAAATACAAGTTAAAAAAATAATAAAATAAGAAGAGGTGTGCACACCATAATGAAGCAGATGCATTGAACGCCAACATGCCCTTTCATCATGACTGGTGTGAATAATGCTGGTCTTGATAAATCAGGGCCATGGTCAATATACCTGTAATTTTCATTAAGTCCTAGATTCATGAACACCATCATTGTTCACACTTGAAGAAGGGGCATGTTGGAGAAAGAGGTGCTCGATTCATTAAGAGGCATGCCTGAGCAAAAATCTATTCAAAGACTGGAATAAGATATGTGACGTAAAGGTACATCACGCTTCTCATAAATTAGAAAAGCAGACCCATGCCACACCCCATGTTGACAGAGCTGGCAGAAACTGCAGTCACAAAACTTTTGCACAACCTCACATTGTAATAGTTGGAAACTTTTGGGGCAAAGAGTTTTACACCAGATGTCTGTCTTTAACATTTTGATTAATTGAGTTCCTTGTCTTGAACTTGATACAGCGGGCTGTTGTAGTTTGTGGACTTTAACAATTAAATATAGTTTAGACAGTTCAGGTTTGAGTTCAGCAAAGACCATTATTCCAGTCTCATCAAGGTCTTACAGATGGGTCATTGTTTTTTACATCCTACTTGTTACACGGAGAGGACATATCTTTTATAATGGGTTATCTTTCATCCTGTCTTACAAACTAATTGCTCTGTGTTGACGAAGGTGGTAACGGCTATACTTTTTTGCCAACCCAGTTACTGTTTTGTTAGACAGTGGACGAAAAACAGATTTTAAATAAATGAAAGGGCTCTCCCAGTAGACATATATGATACTACAAAACAAAGAATAAGGGCACTTAACACCTCTACGTAAATGGCGCATGCTCGCATGACTACTGTTCCTTTCGGCGGGCTCTCCCACACGCAGGAGCACTTGTATAGGGGGGTGTTTTGCAAGTATTTAAAAACACTGAAAAAATTGTGGTAGCACCTTCTGTGCCCAATTAACATAGTCTGCTTCTTCCAGATGTCATCTTAGCACACAGTGAATAAATAATCATGCAATGGCTATTGGAATTTTGCCAAACTGAACATCTGCAGACTAATATACTGTAATGTTTCAACTATTAGAAATGTTTGAATAGATAGAGTACTTTAGAGTTTAATTGTATTATATTTGATTATTGTCACATTTTAACTTTAGCTTGCGCTCTATAACCCCCAAAAGGTGTTAATTCCATTGTGTCCTGCACATAATGTGTAAGCTATAGTGGGTTATTTGTGAGTCAACACATAACAATTAGACTTTAATACAAGTGATTTTGCGGCATGTTTTGTTTTTCTGTGTTTGCATAGTCTGTTGGCAACATTACTCAGTTATTAGCCCAAACAATATTAAAATATTGTGGGGGGGTTTGGCTAATATCAGCTATTCAAGAATACAGCAGACGTTATCAGTCTCCTGTATTAATGATGGGAGTAATTCTGCACTTGTCTCCCTTGTACACATGTGGTTTATGTATTGTTGATATGAAAAAGTGATCCAAAACCAAAATAGTTGATAAAAAAGATTTCTTCTTAAAAAATGCATAAAAAATAGCCATATTAAATCTGTACATCATGGATGCATGACTTAAAGGGGTTATCAGGGGCTATTTTATATTTTTCTTATTGGGCTAACAACTAACAGCCAGGTATTTGCTAAACATCTGCCTTGTCTGCCTGGCGCTTTTTTAGAGCGATCACAGACCACTCCTGCTGACGGTTTTGTTGCTTCATGTCAAGAGAACAGTTCTTCCTCTTCCGAGTTGCTCTGTTGATGGAGTATCTCATTCTGGTAACAGCCTACCCCCCACAGTTAGGCAGTGGCGGCATCACCAGAAGCCGTAGATTCACCGGCAGGAGCAATTCGTGACTGCTGTGAGCCAGCAGAGATCGGCATCAGGCAGAAAAGGCAGGTAGTTTGCTACTACCTGCCTGTCAGTTCTTAGCCCACTGAGAAAAAAGAAAATAGGCCCAGATACATCTTTAATGATGAGAATTGATGTCAATAAATATACTCAAAACTTCACTAACTATTCCTTCTTTTGACCTTGTGTCTCACTATTTTCTAAGTCATAATTAAGGATTGACATCCGAAATGCGTTGCCTAGAGCATGTCTATTCACCATGCATGCATACTGTGTGGTTTTATGGTGGCGGTTTTTATGGAACTTATAGGGAAGATTTCCTTTTATCAACTATCACGGTTCTGGATCTAGATTTTGTGTCAACATTTTGTATGGGAGCCTCGATCACCAGGGGATTGACCTCCTGTATTCTTTTTGTCTTCTGTATTACAGAACTTAAACCTGAATAAAAAATCATTTAGACATCTCATCAGTACCTAAGTCGAAAAACTTAAGTTCCAAATGATATTTTGTAGTACTTGCAACCATTTTATTTTTCTTCCACAGCCCTGTATTTGACAGTCAATTTCAGTCCATTTGATGTGCGTCCTATGCGGCTTATGTAAAAAATGTTTCAATGTAATAATAGAAATCAGATGATGCTGTGTGCTGTATTGTCATGTGGGTGTTATGCATAGTTCGCAGGAACATTGTGGTGGCTCATAAGAGTTATCATTCCCTAACATTCAGAGGTGCAGACGCTAACCTTGCAATTTATACCTTCCTCCATTTATTATTCATAGGTCCACTATTGTTCCAGGAACAGAGTGATCTGAAGGAACTCCTTGAAAACCTTCACCAAAACACGCATGCCAAAAAAAGGAAGAATGTAGAAATCATGTGGATAGCGGCTACCGTAAGTTTTGGTTAGGGCTTATAAAATTGTAACTTTCAACTAATCATTTGCTCATGTGATTGCAACTATCCATTATTATTGCCAATACAAAACATTCGTACTAAACATTTTATTTCAGGATCCCTTTACATGAAAAAGTGCAGTTCAATGGTTTGTACAGGTTTTTCATAAAAGTCTGCAGTCACTCAATGTGAATCCTGACATCGCGCACACTGTGTGCTGTGAGGACACTGCAGTGCTGGTGGATAGACTGAGCGGTCATGTGACCGCAAGTATGCAATATACCTATTTCTGGCCACATTTCAACTAGATGTGCGCGGCTGCTCTCAATACAAGTGAATTGAACGAGGCACATCTTGCCGGAATGTGGCCAGAATGATGTATATCTTATGCTTATGGTCAGCTTATCATTCCATATTGCTGCTGGTGTAGGAGGTGGGTCAAATAGCGCCCACTCCTACGAAGGTAGTCCTATTATATTGTAGTTGTACGGTATATAAAGCAGGATGTAGCAGAGTGGAACGGGTACGGCATTTGGTTCCACTTAGCAGACACAGGATGTATATGTGTTGTAGCAGAGAAATGTATTTGCTTTTAAACTGTAAATAATGTGCAATGTGGAGAGTACTGGCCCCACGTACTGTGGTAGGTGTGACGCCCTGGACTAGCCAGGTAGTCACAAACTTACCAACACACACACCCCCACCCTAGGCAGATACACCAGCCAAACACAAAACCCTTGTTGCCTCCCTCCAGGGTCTGATGTCCACACCAGGTGGGGCGGAGCCAGGCAGTTGGCCCCACCCACCGAGGAGTTCACAGGCCTGGAGGCGGGAAAAGTGTCAATTAGAGTTCAGTCTAGGAGGTGAAGGAGAGAGGAGTGAACACTTGGGTGTCTGGGTCGGAGCCCAGACACTAACAGCAAGGTTGGCAGACGGTGGTGGCCGTCTGCAGGAGTTAGTGGAACTCCGCAGAGCCGTAAGGACCGGGGTCAGGCGACGGCCCGGGGAACAGAGTGAAGGTAAGTACACAGGCAGGGCCATCGGACCCCGACCAGGCTTGGAGCCGCCGTCAATAGTCAAATCCGAATGTGACAGGAACCCCAGGGGTTTCCCAACTACCAAGTCCCGATTGAAGGCAACCGTCCACCCAGAGAGGATATACAGCCACCGCCACAGGCTAGAGTTCCAAGGGCCAGCGCCTGCGGGCAACACGGGCTCCTATGACACCTATACGCCGGGGAGTGTACTACCGGTGGGCAAGAACTTACTAAAAGGTGCAGGGAAAGACAGCCACCATCAGCCGTCCAGGGAGAGCACAACAACAACACTGCAGCCGGCTGCGGGACCCGTCCATCCAGCCGTTTTGTTTACCAGAGACTCTGTCATTGTCTATCTGAGTGAGTACACCAGAGCCATCCGGCACCACACTGCTCCTGCACCCTGCACCCCAGCCATCAGGCCTCCCCGTTACTACCACCGGGCCCCGGGATCACCAACCCCTACCCACGGAGGGGACAACATCTTAGCTGCACCCTACCATCTCTCCTGGGATCCCTGTTATCAGCAGTGGTGGTGCCATCATCACCACGTCCCGTGGGTGGCGTCACGAACAATCTCCCTAAACAAACTACCCCTTTTCACTCACGGATGAGGAGCGCTGCTCGAGTCCCCGGGTCCGGTCCACCACTCGAGCCACCGAGCAGCAGCAGCAGAAGCCACGGACCCAAGCGTGGCGAGCGCGTCCCCTCCTCCCGCGACAACTTGGCGTCTGTGAACAGGATAGAACCAATCTACCTACCGGTAGAAGTGCGCCTTGCAGTCTCCGCCGGCGGCGTCCAGCCGAAATATTGAAAGCGCCGCCATCTTTGGCTCAAAAAACTCCCTCTCGAGCGTCTTCCCCGAGCAGGGAAGGCGCGAAAGTGAAGCCCCGCCCCCAACAAGCGGAAGTGCTAGAAAGAACCAAGGGGGGGGGCGGGTGAAAGCCTGCCTAATGTAGCCGAGATCATAAAAAGCGGGGACGCCAGGACTCTGCAACATATCCGGTTCCTGGAAGTCTGCCAGCAAGCAGCTCTGTCCCGTCCGGTGATGCCGAGATTCCCGAGCCCATGCCAGGAACGGCGGCGTGGGTGGAAGCCCGGACCGCACAAATGTGCTGTCGCCTCCAAACCCAGGTCCAGTTCTTGATGGAGCGCTGGGTGGCCGAGATGAAGGAAGTGGCGGCGTCCGTGCGGAGACGCGAGGTGGAGGCAGTGTTGGAGGAGCGGGTAAGTGACCCACGCCCCTGTGTCTGAGAAGGGCCGGCCGCTGCGGCTGAGGGGCCCGGCCTGCGTCCTCTCACCCTCCTGCCTCCCCCGCCATCCGTACCGGTTGCTGTTGCCCCTCCGCTCGGTCCGCTACCCCCAACATTGGTAGCGGAATCTAGCCCGTCCGCCCTAGAGGACCGGCCTGGGGGCGTTGTCCGGGAACGGCCAGTATCTCTTCCGCTGTCATGGAAGATCCCGCGGGAAATGGCCGTCCGTGACAAGAAGCCGTCGGCCCTGGAAGTGGCCACACCCGAGACCGTCCCGGCCCCGGCAGTCCGCCCAGCCGTGGAAGAACTGGCTGCTGCGGGCCCGAAGGCCCAACCTGTGAGGCCAGCTGTCCCTGAGTCCCACGCCTTGGCTGAGACTGCGCCGGGCCGCCGCCACTGCAAAGCAGCAGTCCAGTGTTTTTGCCCCAGTAATTAATTTGCCTGATGAATGAGCCTTTGTGCTCTGAAGACGTACAAAGATAATTTTTCTGGTTAGCAAATAAAAGTATCACTCTTAGAATGGTTTTGTCATTTTGAGCCATAAAAGGATTTACATCGTGCATCCTTCAAGATACTCCTAGTCCAAAATCAGGAAAGTTCTCCAGCTCTGAGCTAGACAACATTTCTGCTATACTGTATTTTACTTCACTTTCTGGCGTAACTTCTAGTGAGTCTGCAAAACTTTAAAAAGAAACAAAAAACAATAAAACCTTTATGTGCTAATACAGTCATTAAATCACACTTCACCATACTGAATAGACCCGTTTGTTTCATGTAGTGTTGTGATTAGTGTTTTCATGAATATTTTAAAACATTTAAAAATCTCAAATGTTTTTTTCCTGAATCTAAATAAGTTCTATTTAATTATTTCTCCATGACCTTTGTGTGATTTTATATATTAACACTTAGGAAAATGTATATCTATCGGAAAGTGTTTTTTTTTTCCAAGATAACCCTAAAACTGCAGCAGAAAGGAGATTTGTTTAATATGTTCTGGTGCTCAGGCGTGAAATTTTGTTAATTGCAGTTAGATTTGTTGCCACATTAAGGAATGCTGAAATGATTCTAATTGCTATTTTCAAGAATGAACTATAAAGTAATCTCTAATAAATTGACTGTGGTGACCGCAGTAATGACCTGGAAACATTGCTTTACATCAATAATTCTCAAAAATATTAACTTAGCGTACATAATGGTGGCTTTTTCTGTGTCTCTTCTCCTTATGTGGGAAATGTATTATCAGCTAAATACACAGCGCAGTTACGCTATTTCATTTACTTGTTTCTGCGCTTTTTTTTCCTATTCAATCACATGGCCTAATGGGAAATAATGGTGGAATTAACTTATGACTGATGATGTGTATTGTCAAGTTAACTCATACACTCAGTATATGTACGGATAAGTAATACAAGTATTAACTGGTGATATTTAATTCCTATCAACATTCACAGCTCTCTAGGTATGATTATTGCTTTATGAATTAATATCTTTAGCTGGAACCTATGAGAACTTCCACACATTTGATAATTACATGAGTGCAGCTATAAATGATTCAGGGTGAGTAGTCACATTCACAATCCAGTGCCTCATGTGGGTCATAAAAGGCCACCAGAATTACATATAGCATGGTAGATTACGGCCCTGTTACTCTGATCTCACAGATTTTACCAACGCCCAAAGTAATTTTCCTCTTACATCCCTATCTATTAATCGCAATTATTTATATTTACATTATAAATTCCCCACCAATTCCTAACTAGACTGTCATTCTATTTTTTTGAACTATTTACTTTTTCATGATGCTTCATTTAAGAATCCCAGTGCATGCTGGAATACTCAAACAAAGTGTTATCAGGGGACAGAGGCTGTGTTCACTAGAGTTGAGCGATGTTCGATTCAAACCGTTCGACATTTTCAAATTCGAGTGATTTTGGGCGGTGTTCGAGTCGTTTGACGAACTCGAACGATTTGCTTCAAGTTCGGCTGTTCGAGTTACCGTTCGATAACGGTTCGATCACCAAAAGCGTAGCTAGTTGCTAGCTGGCTTTTCACTGTAATAGTGTCAGTCACTGTTAATAATGATATTATCAAAACTCAGCGTATAGTGTGCGGGGGGACGGGGTTTAGATCAGTGCTGCTGAGTGCTGAAAGAATGGTGTTCGCCATTTCTTTTTTTCCTAACCGCGCGTACAGTGGGGCAGGCCAGGCTGTCAGCCAATCACAGAGACACACACAGCAAAATGGATTTTTGCCAGACAAGCAAGGGCATGTGTCATAGGCTGTGCATGTCACATGTCCTTGCCTTATAAGACCCGGACATTTTCCCCATCGCCGCCATTATCTCTCTGCTGCGGGTGTGTGACAGTCACCGCTCCCGCTGCTGCTGCTGCTGATGTGTGAAAATCGGTTTATTGATTAGGGACTACTTGTAATTTCAGCCCTTTTCAGGGTTACATTACAGCCGTTCATAGCCATTTTTGCTAGGCAGGTCTGTGCCAGCGCTGTGCAGAGGTTTATCACAGCGTCTGGCTAAATCAGCTCAGGCAATTCCTTGGGGCATAGTTTCACTGTCAGGGATAGAAAGTGAGGGTTCCCCTGTTGATAAGCAAGCTATACCACCTGTGCATTGTACACCACCTGTCCATTTTTGCTACGCAATTTTAATTGCAAAAAGTGCTGCCAGTTTTAGGGCCATAGTTTCATTGTCTGTGATAGTTAGTCAGTGAGGGTTCATCTGCTGACAATTTTGCTATACCACCTCTGCATTGTACCCCACCTGTCCATTTTTGCTACGCAATTTTAATTGCAAAAAGTGCTGCCAGTTTTGGGGCCATAGTTTCATTGTCTGTGATAGTTAATCAGTGAGGATTCCTCTGCTGACAATTTTGCTATACCACCTCTGCAATCTATACCACCTGTCCATTTTTGCTACGCAATTTTAATTGCAAAAAGTGCTGCCAGTTTTAGGGCCATAGTTTCATTGTCTGTGATAGTCAGTGTTGGTTCTTCAGCTGTCAATAAAGCTAGACCACCACTGCAATCTACACCACCTCTCCATTTTTGCTACGACATTTTAAGTGTCCAATTTGTTCACAAACAAAATGAGTAGCAAAAGGACAGATGCTGGTGGAAAGGGGAACAGGCGTGTTGGAAAGGGAAAAAAGTTTGTGTCCGTGGGGGAGGTGGTAAAGCTACAGTAACATCTGCTGAAGAAAGGCCATCTTCCAGCAAAAGTAAGATGTCTACTACTTTCTGTGGACAATCTGATGTGATCCCTTTTTTACGGAACCGACCAACTCAACCAAAGGTAGGTGATGCACAAAAAAAAGCACATGCTTGAATGGATCTCAAGTGCTCCATCAAGTGACCTCTCCTCCACCTCAACTTCAACATCTCAAAGACTCCAGTCCTCTGAGTTGTCACCCCAATCGCACTTACTTTCTAACAGCTCTCAAGTCTCCACCCGCTTTACAGAGTATGGGATAACAGAGATGGTTGAGTCTGCAGAGCTGTTCAGTCACACTATAGCCTGGGAATCAGAGGTCTGCTCCAAAGCTACAGTGAGCCCAGACCAGGAAATGATCTGCAGTGATGGCCAGAAGCTTTGTGAGTCAGATTCAGGCCCTGATGAAGACGTTTCTGAGCATAATGTAGACCCTTATTCCCAAACTGTAACTCCTCTTGGTGGAAACAATGAGGAACATGCTGATGACGATGAGACTCAGATACCTGAATGGAATGACAACTTAACTATTCGGTCAGGGCAGGAAGAGGTTAGCTCTGAGGATGAGGGGAGTGCAATCACACAGGGTGATGATGAGGTTGTAGATCCCACCTACTGTCAACCCACAGTCAGGCACTCGATGAGGTCAGCAGAGGAGGTGGAGGAGGATGCGACTGACGACGAGGTTAGCTTGCACCTTCCTGGACATAGACGGATAGACGGAGTACTGGAAGTACGTCAACAACTGCATCCTCAGCCACAACTCTGCCTCTGAGCACAAGTCGGGGTGGCTCTGCAGGTCGCATGGGCTCTGAGCCTTGCCTAGCCTGGTCTTTTTTTGACCTTGCAAAGGATCTCCCAACTCATGTCATCTGTAAGATTTGTCGCCAATCTCTAAGTAGAGGCCAAAACCTCACTAGTTTGACTACTTCGTTCATGAACCGTCACATGTATATGAAGCATAAGTCCCAGTGGGAAGCTCACTGTGCTACAATGCAGCCTAGCAGAGCGAGCCAACCACCATCTGCCCCTTCAAGTGCATCCACGTACTCTTCATCCTCTATGACTGTGGGGACAGCAGTCACACATGCTTTGCGACGCAGACCTTCCACCTCTTTAACCGCAACAGGCAGTGTGATTGGCAGGTCGTCAGTTGTTTTGTAAGTGGAAACAGCTGCTGGTGTTGAGCTCTCTCAGACATCGAGAGCACCAACTTTGGATGAAGGCAACATTATGTCTCCGCCTGCACTTTCCTCACAGACCAGCAGTTTTCCAGGGACACCCTACTCAACGCCGTCTCAGCACAGCAGCCAGCCCTCAGATGTGAACAAATAAAAGATCATTTCCTCCTAGCCATGAAAAGGTAAGAGGTTGACTTTCACCCTCTGCAAGCTGTTGGCTACAGAAATGCTGCCTTTCCGCCTGGTGGACACAGAGGATTTTCGAGACCTTATGTCCGTCGCAGTGCCTCAGTACCAGATGCCCAGTCGCTACTACTTCTCCAAGAAAGGTGTGCCTGCGCTATACCAGCATGTCACACACAACATCACCGCTTCCTTGAGAAACTCTGTGTGTGACAGGGTGCATTTCACCACAGATATTTGGACCAGTAAGCATGGGCAGGGGTATTACATGTCGCTGAATGGGCACTGGGTAACTATGGTGAGAGATGGAGAAGGGTCTGCTGTACAAGTCTTGCCGTCCCCACGAGTTGTGCGTCAATCCTCTGTATGTAGAAGTTCCCCCACTGCTTCTGCCTCCTCAACCTCGTCTGGGTCCTCCACCTCCGCCCAAAGCCTGTCTGGTCAGGCCACCCACGTTGTAACTGCGCACAAGGAATCCCGCACACCTCCTTACTATGCTGGCAGCAGAGCTCAACGGCATCAGGCAGTCTTTACGTTGAAATGTCTGGGAAATAAGAGTCACACAGCTGACCAGTTGTGGTCAGCTCTAGAGACTGGGAAGGCCATGTGGGACAATACTGCAAACCTGGGTGTGGCCCTTCACCTGGGCAAGGCGACACATGTGCCTTTTATGGCTCACATGTTGAACCTTGTTGTCCAGCAATTTTTAACCCACTATCCCGGCCTAGATGGGTTTCTGCACAGGGCACAGTCACTATCTGCTCACTCAGATTAAACGGCGCAGGTGACCGACTTGCATCACTACAGAAGTCTTTCGACCTGCCAGTTCACCGCCTGAAATGTGTCAACACGCTGGAATTTGACTCTCCACATGTTGCAGCAACTGTGGCAGCACCCCAGAGCCCTGGTGCAATACGTTATGATGTATAGCCTGGGCCAACGAGATGCAGAGGTGGGGCAGATCACGTTGATGGAGTGGTCTCAGATCAAGGACCTATGCACCCTTCTGCACAGTTTCGACATGGCGACAAAGATGTTTAGCGCTGGCAATGCCATTATCAGCATGACAATTCCAGTCATTTACATACTGGAGCACACTCTAAACAGTATTCAAAGTCAGGTGGTCTGACAAGAGGAAGGGGAGGAAGTACAGGAGGATTCATATGCGGAAGGGATACCAAGATCTACAAGGTCCAGACGTTCAGCATCACCAAGGCGGCAGGCATGGGACGGTGAGGGAGAGGGATTAACAAGGCCGCATGGTAGCAACCAAACTGTTAAGGAAGGTGCAGGAGCCCAGGAAGAAATGGAGGATGAACTGGCGATGGGCATGGAAGACTCAGCAGATGAGGGAGACCTTGATCAAATTTTGGTTGTTCGAGGTTGGAGGAGATGTCAGAGGAAGGAAGCACGGTTAGCACCTCGCCGACACAAACAGAGCAAGGACTTGGTCCTCCTGGATGCGCAAGACACATGAGCGCCTTCTTGCTGCACTACCTACAACATGACACTCGGATTGTCCAAATTAGAATTAATGCTGACAACTGGGTTGCCACACTCTTAGATCCCCGGTACAAGTCAAAATTTGCCGAAATAATTCCAGCCAAAGAAAGGGACGCACGTATCAGCAGAAGCTGTTATGCAATCTTAGCTCGGCTTTTCCACTAAACACCAGTAGTGCACAGAGTGAATCTCACAGTTGTAATTTGCCAACCATGGGACTGTCGAGTCATCATCAGTCAAACTGTACCAGCAACATCGTATCTGGTGGTAGCAGCAATTTTATGGAATCGTTTCATGATTTTTTTTAGACCATCCTTTGCAAGGCCACAAGAGACAAGAAGTATGACACATAGTCAACGGCTGGAGAGGATGATACAGGAGTATCTCCAAGTGAATATAGATGCCATGACTGCAACTGGAGCCTTGCTCATTTTGGGCTTCCAATCTGGAAAAACGGCCTGAGCTCGCCACTTACGCCTTGCAAATCTTGTCGTGTCCTGCAGCCAGCGTTCTCTCGGAACGTGTCTTCAGTGCTGCTGGGTGTGTGCTGACTGCTGACAGATAAGCGCACGCGTCTGTCCAGTGACAATGTGGACAGACTAACGTTCATCAAGATGAACAAGTCATGGATCCGCAAGGACTTTTCTACCCCTGTGTCATCCTGGGGAGAGTAAATGCTTGTGGATTTGGATTGTGCTTCATGCAAATCAACATGTCAAGTTTGCAACTGTGGGACAACTGATGCTACTTAAGTGGTGTCTGTGGCCCAATTTTTGGAAAAAAGGAAGACTCTGGTTGGAGTCCCCTTTTTGTTTTTTTAAAAATGTTCCAAGATGAACAAGTCATTGATCAGCAAGGACTTTTCTACCCCTGTGTCATCCTGGGGAGAGTAAAGGCTTGTGGATTTTTGAATGTGCTTCATGCAAATCAACATGTCAAGTTTGCAACTGGGGGACAAGTGATGTCACTTAAGTGGTGTCTGTGGCCCAATTTTTGGAAAAAAAGGAGACTCTGATTGGAGTCTCCTTGAGGTGTTGTACATGATTTCAGAAGGGCATGACATGACTATATCTGTGTCTCCTCCTCCTTTTACTCATCCAGCTCTTTTGTTTTAGCATGAGTATATCTACTTGTCATTTTCCATGTGTTTGTGGTATCTTGTGAGTTGTTTGTCACCTTTTGGACACCTTAGAAGGTGTTTTCTATGTGTCAGTATGTGTTTGTGTTTTCCTCCCATTGTTTTCAATGGGGTTCGAAGGTGTTCGTTGAACGTTCGTCGAACATTCGCCAAACTGAGCCACCGTTCGACGAACCGAACCGAACTGGAACACTAGGGGGGTGGCTCAACACTAGTGGTCACTTCTACAGTTTCTGCTTCCTCTACAAAATGAAGCGTCATCAGTGACGCTCGTTTCAGGGGGTGGGCTAGTCCCTAAGCGATGAGTACTGAGTGATGTTCACAATGACAGAGCATGCTCAGATCAAAATTAACAAGCTAATAACAGAGAGGTGTTAGAATCCCCGACGTGCAGAGACCAGTATTGGGAGATTACAGGCTGATCTGAGCCGACTACAGAGTGCAAGCTGTCATTGTGCACATTGCCCAGTGCACATCGTTCAGGGACAAGCCCAGGTCTCGAAATGAGTGTCACTTATGACGCTTTACTTCAGGGAGGTGGCAGAGGCTGTGACAGTGACTGCTGCCTCTGCCCCCTGATGACACTTCATTTAAGCACCATGCACTGGGATTCTCAAATGAAGAGTCATGAAAAAGAAAGTAATGGATGAAAATACAATAGCAGTTAGATAGTTTAGTTAGGGAAGGATAGGGAATTTTTAATTCAGGTATACTAGAAAAAAGATTTAGTTCATGGCACTAAAAAATATGGATTTAGAATGAAAATTACTTTGAAACCACCCCATTAAGAAGAAAGTCATAAATAAATTATCTATACATTTCTTTTACCATTTATATATATATATATATTATATATATATATATATATATATATATACACATCTATATATAATTGCCCTATTCTGTCTGTTTGTCCAAGAAATAACGTCAAATGCTGAAACCGCCTAAAACCACGCCCACACAGCTCCAAAAGGCCAAACACCCCTCCCCCACACACACCCACCCCTCACTCCACCTCACTCAGTCAGCAGCGGACCTGCATCACATCCCCCACACACCCACACCTTACTCTACTCACACCCAATCAGCAGCGACGACCGCTCAATTAGGACACGCCCACTCGCCGAAACCCTGACAACGCCATGACGCAGCCGGCGGACAGGTACAAGGGACACCGCCATGGAAGTTCCCTACACCCGATGCGACGGGGCACAGTAAGCCCCGAGCAATCATCACCACACACACGCAGGAACTACCGCACTCATTATCACCGCACACACCCCAGCACTACCGCTCCCATCATCACAGCACACACCGGCACTACTGCACCCATCATCACCGCACACACGCAGGCACTACCGCACCGATCATCACCGCACACACCCCGGCACTACCGCTCCCATAATCACCGCACACACCGGCACTACCGCACCAATCATCACCACACACACCCCGGCACTACTGCACCCATCATCACCGCACACACCCCGGCACTACTGCACCCATCATCACCGCACACAAGCTGGCACTACTGCACCCATCATCACGCACACACCCCGGTACTACAGCCTTCATCACCGCACACACCCCACCACTACTGCACCCATCATCACCGCACACCCCCCCGCACTACTGCACCCATCATCACCGCACACACACCGGCACTACTGCACCAATCATCACCGCACACAACCCGGTACTACTGCACCCATCATCACCGCACACACGCAGGCACTTCCGCACCCATCATCACTGCACACACCCCGGCACTACCGCTCCCATCATCACTGCACACACACCGGCACTACTGCACCCATCATCACCGCACACACCGGCACTACGCACCCATCACTGCACACACCGACATTACAGTGACGTCCCCGCTGACAGCGCGACTCACTTCAGTTTCTGCGTGGAGCTCACAGAGAGCGGCGGTGTTCTACTGCCCCTCCTGTCAGCTTCATGTAGCAGAGCTGAAAGCGTTGTGGGACCTCTGTGGATTACGTCAGACCTGCAGGGTATTTGGGGATTTTAATCAAGTGGTGAAAGAGGGTGTATTTTGTCTTTTATTCCAAATAAAGGATTTTTTCGGGTGTATGTGTTTATTTACTTTAACTTACAGGTTAATCATGTAAGGTATCTCGGGGAGACGCCTGCCATGATTAACCTAGGACTTAGTGGCAGCTATGGGCTGCCATTAACTCCTTATTACCCCGATTGCCACCGCACCAGGCCAATTCGGGATGAGCCGGGTAGAGTCCCGGGACTGTCGCATCTAATGGATGCGGCAATTCTGGGCAGCTGATGGCTGATATTTTTAGGCTGGGGGGCTCCCCATAACATGGGGCTCCCCATCCTGAGAATACCAGCCTTCAGCCGTGTGGCTTTTTCTTGGCTGGTATCAAAATTAGGGGGGACCGCACGCCGTTTTTTTTCAATTATTTACTTATTTATTGTACTTCACGATATAGACCCGCCCACCAGCGGCTGTGATTGGTTGCAGTGAGACAGCTGTCACTCAGTGTGGGGGCGTGTCTGACTGCAACTAATCATAGGCGCCGGTGGGCGGGAGAACCAGGGAATACAAGATGGAATAATGAGCGGCCGGCATTTTCAAAAGAGGAGAAGCCGCCAGAGCAGTGTGACAGCTGTGCAGTGCCGCGCCGGTGATCGGTGAGTATGAGAAAGAGGGTGAGAGGGGGGAGAGAGACCAGGAGTGATTTTAAATGATTTTGATCGTTCTGCTGGACATGCTGAGCATGTTCAGTATAACGTGACGGAATCAGTCCCCGGATTCCGATGCTTAGTGCATTGTGGCGGAATCCGCCACCATAGACTATCATTAGACACCTTGGCGGATTCTAATGGAATCCGTCAAGGTGCGTTATTTTCTCGACCCAAAAAATGCTACATGCAGAGTTCCCTCCGCCCAACGCTGCGTCAAAATAACGACTCAGCGTCGTCCAGCGGATGCAACGCAGACCCTTGCTTTATGGTGCGTCGTCAATACAAGTCTATGGAGAATAGCGCAGCGCGTTAACGGACTGCGCTATTTCTCCATAGCGGCGGATTGGGCTGAACGCAAGTGTGAAATCGCCCTTCGACACAGAGGGACGGGGACCGGAGGAGATGCAGCTGTGGCATCGCAGAGCTTCCCCGCGCCACAGAGACACATAGAGGGACGGGGACAGGAGGAGACGCAGCTGCGGCACACTAAGAACCCGGGAAGCAGCTTTCCCACTAACCAACGAAAAAATGCAGGGGAAGCACATGTCTCCTTAAAGATTAATACTGCTGTGAATGTTAAGGAGCCGCTCATTACTATTCATGAGCTGCTCATTACTATTCATGAGCTACTTAACATTCACTGCACTGTTAATATTTAAGTAGCCATGTGCTTCCCCTGCATTCATCAGTGGTTAGTGGGAGACCTGCATCTCGGAGTGCTCATGAGCCAATCATTACTATTCATGGCCAGCGGGAAATGAAGCCACACACACACACACACACCACGACTCCCACACAGCCCAACACAAACACACACACCGACACACACACAACCACCCACACATGGGCACACACACACAGCCACACACAAACACCCCCGCACACGCGCATTGCCCCACAATCACACGCCCCCACACACATCGCGGCACACATACAAATACACACACACCGCACAAAACACACACCCCCACAACACACACATTGCCCCACATAAGCACTGCAATACACACACAATGCAATACACACACACCGTGCAACACAAACACCGCCCTACACAGACACCCACATACCAGGATGTGGGCGATACAAGGATGGAGACTATACCAGGATGGGACAAAGACTAGGATGCTGCATACACAAGGATCTTGCCTATACCACAATGGAGCCACATTCCAGGATAGGGCCACTTACCAGCATCAACCCACATACCAGGATGGGGGCCATACAAGGATGGAGACTATACCCGGATGGGATACAGACCAGGATGCTGCATACACAAGGATCCTACCTATACCACGATGGGGGCACATGTCAGGATGGTGGCTATACCACGATGGGGGCACATACCAGCATGGGACCACATCACAGCATCAGCCCACATACCAGGCCAACCCACACCTCCCAACGCCACAGCGTGCAACTCACCGCCGGCCACAATGGCAAAGCGGAGCGGACGCCGCACAGGAGCGAGTAGCCGGCGGACAGGTACAAGAGACACCTTAGAAAACATTCTGGATGGTGCCTATACCGGCAGGCTGCCTACACCAGATTGCGCACACAGACCAGGATGGGGGCACATGTCAGGATGGTGGCTGCACCACGATGGGGGCACATACCAGCATGGGGCCACATCAAAGCATCAGCCCACATACCAGGATGAGGGCCATACAAGGATGGAGACTATACCAGGATTGGACACAGACCAGGATGCTGTATACATAAGGATAGTGCCTATACCATGATGGGGGGACAGTATACGTTGTACAAAAGTGATGATTCAGTGGATGTAGACAATGAGGACGAACGAGAGCACTATCCAGTTGAATTTTTAAATAGTCTAACGCCATCAGGAATGACATCACACAGTCTTCGATTGAAAGTTGGAACAATCATCATGTTGCTGCGCAATCTCAATACAAAAAAGGGTCTCTGTAATGGAACTCTCTTATTGTTATTGGAATGTATTCCCACGTAATTGAAGCCAGAGTGATCACCGGATGTGCACAAGGAGACGAAGTGTTCATTCCACGTATTAATTTATGTCTTTCCGACACCCGTCTTCCATTTAGGCTTCGCTGACGACAGTTTCCCCTCAAACCAGCATTTGCCATGACAATCCACAAGTCACAAGGTCAAACTCTTCCCCGTATTGGCATTTATCTCCTGAGCCCGTTTTTGGACGTAACTGTACGTAGCATTTTCACGAGTTCAAACACGAGCCAACGTCAAAGTGCAAGTTTTAGACACACCAATACAAGGCAAATTACTAAAAGATAATGACAAGGTTTTCACACGCAATGTCGTGTACAAGAATATTTTTTAATGATATTGCTAAATCATACTGTTAATGCACTTATTTCCCAACAATATTTAGTTACATACAGTTACATCTTCATGTTAAACATTCACAATTTTTAAACAATAAAATTTATCTTTGACCAAAAATATACTGTGTCTTCCTTCCATTATTAGTAAAAAATCAAACATTAACTACACAATAAATTCTACAATACCCGATGCGTTAGAATCGGGCCACCATCTAGTATATATATATACATATATATATATATATATATATATATATATATATATATGTGTATATATATATATATATATATACACACATTTTTAATGTTACACGCCATGAAAAAAAACCCTAAACTAATGAAGTTTTCTTTTGTGCACTAAACCTCAAAATAGGCTTAAGGGGGCTTTACACGGTAGTGATATCAGTAACAATATCGCTATCATGCGTACCAGCCCCCTCGTTTGTGCGACACGGGCATATCGCTGCCCATCGCGCACAAAATCGCGCTCCCCCGTCACACGGCTTACCTACCCTGCGACGTCGCTCTGGCCGGTGAACCGCCTCGTCGTGAGGCGTCATAGCGACGTCACACGGCAAGCGGCCAATAGAAGCGGAGGGGCGAAGATGAGTGGGACGTAAACATCCTGCCCACCTCCTTCCTTCTGCATTGGCGGTGGAGGCAGGTAAGGAGATGTTCCTCGCTCCTGCGGTGTCACACATAGCGATGTGTGGTGCCACAGGAACGAGGGACAACATTGCTAATGAGAGGTGAACAATTTTTGGATATAGGATGACCTCTCCGCGGCAAATGATGTTGGCCGCTTTTGCGATCGTTTCAGGTCGAACATAAGTGTCACACGCTGCGATCTCGTTAATGATGCCGGATGTGCGTCAATAACGACGTGACCCCGACGATAAAACATTAACGAGATCGTAGCGTGTAAAGCCCCCTTTACTCTACCTGTTCTGTAAAGATGACAATCCATTTGTCGTATAATAATCATCCCAGACAGGATTAAAATAAAAGGTAACCTCTTGAAATAGCTCACACAGGATCCACCAGTCACAACAGATCATTTCAGAGCTCACCTCCTTCCCCTTTCTGTGCAATGACATCTGCACAGATCACAGAGCATTCTTAGCATACTCTCCCACAGAAGACAATAAGTCCTCTTCAGTCTACTCTACAAGTTCCTATAGTCTATATACCCATTGTAAAGCATGTCTCCAAATTAGAGATGAGCTAACCTTTGGAGGTTTGGTTCGCAGGGCACATTCAAACCTTAGATAAGGTTTCATTTGTAACCCTGACTTGAACTGAAACCCCAATGGAAGTCAGTAATTGGGCAGTTTGTATATCCGCCCACATGCAGCCAGCCATAAGCAGATCACTTCCGGGGATGGGTGAGCAGGTGGGCAGGGTTTTTCAATTTTATTTTTTTTGTTTGTGTGTGCACACTACATCAGATCATACTAATTTTATCCCAAGTGCGAGCTGTTCAAACACTGCAAGTGGCTTGCACAGGGCTAAGCATCACTATACCCAAGCACAGCGCTGCTCACGTGAGTGGTTTGCACTCGTAACTCACTCGAATTTCAAATCCAAACTTTGATTTTCTGGGAAGTCGGTTTCCGAACACCGAAAATCGAACCTTTCTACTCTGAACCCTGGTTACAGCAGTTCAAGCAATATGGTGACTTCTATAATCATGTGCAAAGAAAGCTGAATAAAGAAATCGATCATCAAAAACTCAAAACAGATTCGAAAAAAAGAATATATCACAATTTTGTTTCAATTAATAAAACACATATGCAAAATATTCTCTTTAGGTTAAGAACTTTATGTTTGTACCTTCTGATTTTTCCGCTAGTATAAAAAAGTGTTCCTAGTATATTTATATATCATAAAGTTACAGTGTTCCTGTATACAGGAAGTCTTTTTGTATGTATTATACTAGAATTGGTTTTACTCATTACTTTTATAAATGCTCAAATACTTAATGCTCACTTTATTAACACTTCAGAATATTGCAGAGAGGGAACTTTTGTAATGGCAATGTTTGAAAAACGACATGTAGTGTAGATAATCCATCTATTTTGTAAAAGAAAATGAAAAATTTTACTGCTTAGGGGCTAATAATGAGCAGATTTGTCACTGACTGCCAGTTTCAGTAAACATCTGCCTCTCTGTGGTTCCAATCCTAAGGCTGGATTTTGACATGCTGTCTTGTAGTATTACTGGTTGTTGTGGCATGCTTACATATTAGCATAAGGATAAAAGATTAAAAATCTCAGTTCCCATTTTGGATTTAAATACAAAATGTTACAAAATAACAGAAATATAAGGAAAAGTAATGAAAATAAACTTTGAATTAAAAGTGCAACAATGTTATCAGTAGAGTTGAGTGAGTACCTAACTATTCGTTCTCACTTTACTCATACTGAGTACTGTCTAATACCTGCGTATGCATTCCAAATAGCGTGTGCAATGCAAGTCAATGGGGAAAATTTGCAAAGTAACGAGTAACCTGAATGCCGTACTATTCACTACTCAAACGAATAGTATGGCATTCGGGTACTCGTTAAATTGTGACTTTTTCGCCATTGACTTGCATTGCACACGCTATTCGGAACGAATATGTGAGTATTATGCGGGCTTCACACGGTACGATCTATCATGCGATTGCACGAGCGATCGTACCCGCCCCCTTCGTTTGTGCAATTAGTTGCCCGTGGCGCACAAAGTCGTTAAACCCCCGTCACACGTACTGACCTGCTGAGCGACCTCGCTGTGGGTGGCGAACATCCACTTCCTGAAGGGGGAGGGACGTTCGGCGTCACAGCGACGTCACACAGCGGCCGGCCAATAGAAGCGGAGGGGCAGAGATGAGCGGGACGTAAACATCCCGACCACCTCCTTCCTTCCGCATTGCCGGTGGGAGCCGCGGGACGCAGGTAAGCTGTGTTCATCGTTCCCGGGGTGTCACACGAAGCGATGTGTGCTGCCCCGGGTACGATGAACAACCGGCGCCATTAAGAATAAACAATTTTTTAAAAATAAACGATGAGTACATGACTCACGTTTTGTGAGCGATTCTGCGTCGCTCGGAGGTGTCACACGAAACGACGTCGCAAGCAATGCCGGATGTGCGTCACGAAAACCGTGACCCCGATGATGCATCGCGCGATAGCTCGTCTCATGTGACGCCCGCATAAGACAGTACTCGTTATGAGTATAGTGAGTACAAATAATTAGGTACTCATTCAACTCTAGTTATCACTTTTTTTTTCTCAGAACCTGATAGTCACTGTCTTACTGAGTAGCCAAGGCCCCACTAGTAATGCTGTAATGCTAAATTTAAAAAAAAAATGTGGAATGTAACTTTTTTTGCAATTTCAATGCACTTGGAATTTTTTTTCCCGTTTTCCAGTGCATCACATGATAAAATGAATTAAGTCATTCAAAAGTACAACTTGTCACGGAAAAAACAAGCCTTCACATGTTATGTTGACAGAAAAATCAAAAATAATTATGGCTCTTGAAAGAAGGGGAGGAGAAAACAAAAGTGAAAATAGAAATCATGAATGGGTTAAGTATCTAATAATGTACCGTAATTAGGCTGCAGGTATACAGACTGGCTATTTACTGCATTATCTTAAGTGTTAACCAGCCAGCATTGGAGGTTCCTTATATCCCGAAAATTAGAGCATGATCCTGGCTTTTATTAGACGGCCGAGCATTAGTTCCACCCAGCGCAGCACACCTTAAAGGGAACCTAAAAGCAGGGTGATGTGTCGCCTGGTAACTCCTTCCTACCCATTCTTGTGGTGTAATAATGTGTAATATGAATGTATAAAAATATGTTTTATTACTTATGTGTTCCGTATGTAAATGAGCAGAGGCTCTAGACCCCCGGGCATCGCATTGCCCTGTGGGCTTTTGCATGCTTTCCGTGGTATCACAACCCTGTGGGCGTGATTACATGGATTTAGATGAGCGAGGTCCCCGTCTCTCCTTAAGATCCCGCGCGTGTGCACTTACCATTCCTGCAGCCTTACTTGCTTCTCGGCTTCAGACGCGCACTGCGCATGCTCAGAAGGCTCCTGTGGTTCCGGTCATGCACAGAGCGTGTGAAGCCGGCAAGTGAACAGCCGAGCAAGCGCATCACGGAAAACATGCAAACTCCCACAGGGCGATGCGACGCCCAAGGGACTAGAGCCTCTGCTCATTTACATACGGTACACATAAGTAATAAAACACATTTTTATACATTCATATTACACACTATTACAACACAGGGATGGGTAGGAAAGGGTTTCTATACCACACATCACACTGCTACTAGGTTAGAACGCATAAGGGACCTGACAGGTTCCCTTTATAGATGGATTAAATTTAAAAAGTTTCTCTGAGGTTTTATAACACACTGGCATATGTTGCCTTTAATACTGCAGAATATTCTTTATTTTATAAGACATCTTTAGTATTCCAGGTTGGGCTGTACTCACTGTTGTTACTCCAGTACCATTTTCTTACCATAGTTTCGCAGAGACACCCTAAATCGGACTTTACTAACTCGGTACTCCCTATTTGTACATAATCTGCTCTTGTACTGGAAGCTTACATTAACATTCAAGAAACTTCCTCGTAATTGATGCTAACTGTCCAGCAATTTGCTCATTATGATAAAGTCATGTTCCTAAATGCATTGACTGCTTTGCGCTAATCTTGTGGTGCTGTTGTACCTGCTGCAAAGTAATCCTTGAAGATTAAATTAAATGGTCTAGCAATGTCTGAACTAAGCTCCTTAAGAACCTTTAAGGGTGAATGCCTGTAGGGGTTATTTCTTCATCCAGTCTCAGCATTCCAAGAAAGTCTCCCCCTCTCCTCGCCATAGGTAATACTTATATACTTGAACAAATAGAACATTTTCCATTAGTTTATCTATCTAACTTAAAGGGAACCTGTCATCAGAAATTTAGCTTGAAACCTAAACGTTTCCCCCTCTGCAGCTCCTGGGCTGCATTCTAGCAATGTTCCTGTTGTTTATGTGCCCCCTTTCTGACCAAAATAAAGACTTTATAAAGTGGTACCTTTTTGTATTGAAATCTTGATTATGGTACACGGGGGTGGGCTCTCTGGTGGCCGTTAGTCTGCCTCCTGTCGCTTTAGGCCATCCCCCATCGCTCCATTCCATACTTCAGGACACCACCCACTGCACCCGAGGTGCCGCGCACGCGAGGACCGCTGGTCACGTGTGTCGCAGGCACGAGATTATGGGCGGCGCTGTGATTGCATCGCAAGTGCCCGCCCATCATCTCGTGCCCGCCCTTTCCCCTCTGCCTCCAGCGTTCTGCGCAAGCACTGGCCAGATGACCCGACGTCACCTCTCGTAACCGGTGGTGTCCTGCTCCGCTCCTCCCATCTATTTCCTGCTGCAGGGTAAGATGGGAAAGAGGTGACGTCTGGTCATCTGGCCAGCGCTTGCGCAGAACGCTGGTGGCAGAGGGGAGAGCGTGGCCACGAGATGATGGGCGGGCACTTGCGATGCAATCTCAGCGCCGCCCATAACCTCGTGCCTGCGCACACGTGACCAGCGGTCCTTGTGTGCGCAGCACCTCGGGCGCAGTGGGCGGCGTCCTGAGATATGAAATGGAGCTAAATTTCTGATGACAGGTTTCCTTTAAAGCTCATATAGACTTTTATATATTTGATATTACTCTGACCCATTTGCTTCAGTTACGTTTTATTTCATCTAATTTACAAAGGTATAGGATGTTAATGACACTGTATGAGTGATTGTTTTATAATGACATAGTGTCCATATTGCAGTATATAATAAAGGTGAAATTAAAGGGAATCTGTCACCTTTTCGTTCAAATGATTTTTTTATTAGGTTTTGTTAACAAATCTTGAAATCATGCGTTCGAAAATGTAAGGACATATAGATAGTAATATCAAGGTTAAAAAAATTCACATATTTTGACCCCCCCAGTTTGTTAGTGTTGAGGAATCTGTCACCTTTTGAAACTATTAATATGGGCATACAGGTTCTAGAAAGCTGAAAAAAGCCACACCTGTCTGTCTGATATCAAATGCCTTGTTGCGGATAAATCATCTTTTATGACTACATAAATGAGCTCTTCCAGGCTATGGGGCAGATGCTGCCTGGAAGATAACTCCACCACTAGAGATTATTTTAAATAAAAAGGGTGTCACCAGTGTGAGACAAGTAAGTGACACAGAACAGGAGAAATGAAATTTGACTTCTTGCAGACATGTTTTTTTTGCAGCTCCCTGAGCCCTGCTTCATTACAACAATGTTGCAACACTGTTTCCCTGTAAACTGGAGGCTGAAGCTAAAAGGAACCTGCAGAAGTGTCAGTTATAATCACACACAACTCTACAGCGAGAGCAGAGAGCGGCCATCACACTGGAAATGCCCCTTTTATTTAAAATAATCTCTGGAGGTGGAGTTATCTTCCAGGCAGCATCCGCGCCATAGCCTGGAAGAGCTCATTTACATAATACATGATTTATCCACAACAAGACAAGTAATATGAGGCAGACAGGTATGGCTTTCTTCAGTATTCTATAACTTGTATGCCCATATTATCTGTTTTAAAAAAGTAAAGGGGTGACAGATTCCCTTTATAGGGAACCTATCAGCATAAATTTCGCAATAAAACTAAAAGATTCCCCTTCTGCAGCTCCTGGGCTGCATTCTAGAAAGATTCCTGTTGCTATTGTGCCCCCTTTGAGACCTAAATAAATACTTTATAAATTCTTACCTTTTTGTATGCAAATTTTTTTTTATGGTCACGGGGGCGGGCTGTCTTGCGACCGTTATTCGCCCTCCTGCCGCTGTACGCCATCCCCCATTGCTCATTTACATACACGAGGACGGCCTCCTCATGTAACTGTCCTCCCAAGGTCTTGCGCATGCCCAGACCACTATCAAAATATGTAAATTAAGGTATATTTGAATTAACTGGATAGTGATATATATTCTATTTTTTCTAAACATATTTTTTCACTGGTTGTAGATTTGTGTCTTGTTAAATGATTACATTGGTGTCTGTTTTGCCTGAGCTTATAGTAACAGCATTTAGAGATTTGTTTTACAACAGCCATATGGACCTTAGACCACAAGAGACAGGATATGTTCATTGACTTCTGTAGGAGGTTTTTTTTAGGCATGCTGTGTGACGTGCAGAGATCACTGTGGGGGAAAGGGGAAGTGAGCTGTGACCATCATCATAGGCTGCTTTCACACATCTGGTAGGTGCAGAGCCGGCCAGTCCGGCTCTAAAACCTATGCAACGGATGCGGTGAAAAAGCCGCATCCTTTGCATAAGTTTTTTAAATGCGGCCCGTCCGTTTTTTTGCCGCTTGCGGCATGCTACTGAGCATGCGCAGTTGCAAAAATCGCATGCGGTGGCCGGATGCGATTTTTGCCGCATCGCGACACATCCGGCGTCCATAGGTATGCATTGAAAAATGCGCCGCATCGGCCGGATGCGGCGCGATGCGTTTTTTTTTTGCCGCACAAAAAAACGTGCAGGCAACGTTCCATCCGGCCGCCGCATTGGCAAAATCTGCTGCATGCGGCAAAAACCAGATGGAACGGAAGCCCATGAGGCACAATGCGGCACTAATTAAAGTCTATGCAGGAAAAACGCAACTGGCAGCAAAAAAAAAACAGTTGCGTTTTTCCTGCAAAGTGCCGGATTGTGCCGCACAGGAAAAACCGGAGGTGTGAAAGCAGCCTAACAGATCACTTAACCCTTTACCTACATATGACTTACCGGCTCCCTAACTTTTAATCAGAATAGATGTGCATTTAACAGTTAAGTGTGGAGCTGATGGGTTGTCATGACAGTCGGGGGTATGCTGAAGATGTGCATGTGATTACAATTCTCTTGTGGAAGCCGATATTTAGCTGGCTTAAAGAACGTAATTTTAGCTATACATAGCAGTGCTGATGCACTGCTGTGTATAGAACAGGTGATCCCCTTAAGGGGACTAGTAAATACAGTACAAAGTAGAAAAAATGTTTTTAAAAATATGGAAATATTGAAAAAAAAATTGAACCCCAAGTTCAAAACAATTAAAAAATACACATATTTAGTATTGCTGCATTTGTAATAGTCTGATCTATCAAAATATAAAATAAAGTTACCTGACTGATAAACAGCGTAAGAAGAAAAAAATTTGAAATGCCAGAATTAGTTTTTTTGTCCACCACAACATTGTAATAAAATGCAATAAGAGGTGATTAAAACATGGTATCTACTCCAAAATGGTATCAGCAAAAACCTCACCTTAGGGAGCAATAAATAAGCCCTCAAACAGCCCCATTTCCCTCAAATTTAAAGAATTACGGGTCTCGGAATATGGCGCTCGATGCAAAACATTTTTTTTTACAAATTTCCCAATTTTTTTTTCAGCACTTAAATAAAAACAACACTATGCATGTGTGGTCTCTACGTAATCATACTGACCTAGATAATCAGTTAGGTCAGTTTTATTGTATAGTGAAGATGGTAACAAAAAAAAATACAACAATTATGAAATTTCCCTTTTTTTTTTGCAATTTCAATACACTGAATTTTTTTCCCGCTTTTCAGTGCATTACATGTTAAATGAATGGTGTCATTCAAAAGTACAACTTGTCGTGCAATAAACAATATGTGCATGGAAAAATAAATACAGAAAATCGTCCAGTCACAAAGGAGTTAAAGGAGTTCACTGAGAAATGTGATAAAGTAAATAAAATACTTTTAAATAATGAACATTTTTCTGAATGACTTAATTTTGCAAAAAATATGCTTTATCTAATGCACTGTGTCAGGATTGTAAAGATGGCAGTCTGCATCCAGCATTGTGCAACTGAGGATAGGATGCGTGAAAAGCCAGCCAGACCTACTGCCTGCACGGCACTAAAACTGTCCGGCTGACTGAGATGGATGTTTATTCTCAGTCAGCTGAAGAAAGTTGTTTATTAGTGATAGGTGAATACTAAAATATCCAGGTTCGGATTATTCGTCTCGAATATTTCGTACTATTCGTGTATTCGTCACGAATAACAAATCCAATGCAAGCCAATTGGAAACTCTAATAATTTTCCAGCGGACCCTCCCAGGATGTCTGGCGGGGCTGTAAAAATGTTGAAATAGATGGAGAAGTACTGAAGTTAATTAGAAATGCATGGGGAAGATGCCTAGATGCATCTCTGAAACACAGGTCGCTTCTGGGAACAATGTTGTCAGAGTATTATGCCACTTTGATTTACAGTCCTACTGTTTATGATAACCAGTGCAAGTAGACAGCTGTGAGCTGCAGCCTCCAATTGTATGCTTTATCTTGGCTGATTATCAAAACATAAAGGCTCCTCCGCCTATTTGTGTTAACCAGCGCAGATAAGCTGGGGATTGGTATTCTCAAGCTGGGAAGGTACATAGTTATCGGGCCTACCCCAGTCTAAAAATTGTAGCCCTCAGCCACCCCAGAATTGGCATATCCATTAGATGCGCCAATTGTGGTGCTTTACGTGGCTCATCCCGTGTGCCCTGGTGGTGTGTCAATTGGGGTAAAATATGGGGTTGATGTCAGCTGTGATTTATCAAAAATCACAGCTGCCATCAAGCCCTGGGTTGGTAATGGAGAGGTGTCTATGAGTCCCCTCCATTACCAACCCCGTATGTAAAAATAAGAAAAACACAAAAATCCTTTATTCTAAATAATAAAAAAAACACCCTCTTTCACCAATTTATTAACCCCCACAACACCCCCTCAGGTGCGACGTAATCCACATGACGTCCCACAATAATCCGTGCTGTGCTACATCTGGAGGCAATGATGATTGGTGACATTATACAGTAACATGTGACTACTCACCGCAGCCTCCGTGACACACTAAAAGTAGCCTGGAAGCTGCCAGAAGTGACCTCAGAGAAATACGAGTTCACGATGCCAGGACATTGCTCTGAACTAACGTATGTCTGGATCAGATGTACTTTACACAGCCCATCCTACTGGATGGGTGCACACTGATTTATGGCAGTTGTCATCTATAAAATCATGAAGAAAAAACAAAAAGCCAGCACCAAATGTGCACTTCAGCACTAAACATTCCAAACTGTACTTATTATAAAAAAATTTTTTGAGATTTTTGGCAAAAAATTGCAATTTCTTGAGCTGCCTCGCCACGTCACGGCAAATCTCATTTGAGGCAGTCCTACACTAAAATATTTTTATAAAATGTGCCATACGGCCTCACATATGAATAGTAGAACTGCTCTCAGCAGCACTCACCTGGTCTATTTCAATCCCGTACCCATGACTGAGTCATGGCTGTGGGCGGGACAGGTCCAAGCAAATGCTGCATGAAGTAAATAGCCTGTGGACAAAGCCTGATGACTGAATGTGAACAGTCACCAACTGCCAAAATCTAGACAGATGGAATACATCCCAAATTGGGGTGCATAGCAAGGTGGAGGTCAACCACCGACCAATTCAATGAAGAAAAAACAAAAAGCCAGCACCAAATGTGCACTTCAGCACTAAACATTCCAAACTGTACTTATTATAAAAATTTTGAGATTTTTGGCAAAAAATTGCAATTTCTTGGGCTGCCTCGCCACGTCACGGCAAATCTCATTTGAGGCAGTCCTACACTAAAATATTTTTATAAAATGTGCCATACGGCCTCACATATGAATAGTAGAACTGCTCTCAGCAGCACTCACCTGGTCTATTTCAATCCCGTACCCATGACTGAGTCATGGCTGTGGGCGGGACAGGTCCAAGCAAATGCTGCATGAAGTAAATAGCCTGTGGACAAAGCCTGATGACATAATGTGAACAGTCACCAACCGCCAAAATCTAGACAGATGGAATACATCCCAAATTGGGGTGCATAGCAAGGTGGAGGTCAACCACCGACCAATTCAATGAAGAAAAAACAAAAAGCCAGCACCAAATGTGCACTTCAGCACTAAACATTCCAAACTGTACTTATTATAAAAATTTTGAGATTTTTGGCAAAAAATTGCAATTTCTTGAGCTGCCTCGCCACGTCACGGCAAATCTCATTTGAGGCAGTCCTACACTAAAATATTTTTATAAAATGTGCCATACGGCCTCACATATGAATAGTAGAACTGCTCTCAGCAGCACTCACCTGGTCTATTTCAATCCCGTACCCATGACTGAGTCATGGCTGTGGGCGGGACAGGTCCAAGCAAATGCTGCATGAAGTAAATAGCCTGTGGACAAAGCCTGATGACATAATGTGAACAGTCACCAACCGCCAAAATCTAGACAGAAGGAATACATCCCAAATTGGGGTGCATAGCAAGGTGGAGGTCAACCACCGACCAATTCAATGAAGAAAAAAAAAAAAAAAAAAAAAACCTTGCTATGCACCCCAATTTGGGATGTATTCCATCTGTCTAGATTTTGGCGGTTGGTGACTGTTCACATTAAGTCATCAGGCTTTATCCACAGGCTATTTACTTCATGCAGCATTTGCTTGGACCTGTCCCACCCACAGCCATGACTCAGTCATGGGTACGGGATTGAAATAGACCAGGTGAGTGCTGCTGAGAGCAGTTCTACTATTCATATGTGAGGCCGTATGGCACATTTTATAAAAATATTTTAGTGTAGGACTGCCTCAAATGAGATTTGCCGTGACGTGGCGAGGCAGCTCAAGAAATTGCACTTTTTTGCCAAAAATCTCAAAATATTTTATAATAAGTACAGTTTGGAATGTTTAGTGCTGAAGTGCACATTTGGTGCTGGCTTTTTGTTTTTTCTTCATTGAATTAGTCGGTGGTTGACCTCCGCCTTGCTATGCACCCCAATTTGGGATGTATTCCATCTGTCTAGATTTTGGCGGTTGGTGACTGTTCACATTAAGTCATCAGGCTTTGTCCACAGGCTATTTACTTCATGCAGCATTTGCTTGGACCTGTCCCGCCCACAGCCATGACTCAGTCATGGGTACGGGATTGAAATAGACCAGGTGAGTGCTGCTGAGAGCAGTTCTACTATTCATATGTGAGGCCGTATGGCACATTTTATAAAAATATTTTAGTGTAGGACTGCCTCAAATGAGATTTGCCGTGACGTGGCGAGGCAGCTCAAGAAATTGCAATTTTTTGCCAAAAATCTCAAAATTTTTTTATAATAAGTACAGTTTGGAATGTTTAGTGCTGAAGTGCACATTTGGTGCTGGCTTTTTGTTTTTTCTTCATTGAATTGGTCGGTGGTTGACCTCCACCTTGCTATGCAGCCCAATTTGGGATGTATTCCATCTGTCTAGATTTTGGCAGTTGGTGACTGTTCACATTAAGTCATCAGGCTTTGTCCACAGGCTATTTACTTCATGCAGCATTTGCTTGGACCTGTCCCGCCCACAGCCATGACTCAGTCATGGGTACGGGATTGAAATAGACCAGGTGAGTGCTGCTGAGAGCAGTTCTACTATTCATATGTGAGGCCGTATGGCACATTTTATAAAAATATTTTAGTGTAGGACTGCCTCAAATGAGATTTGCCGTGACGTGGCGAGGCAGCTCAAGAAATTGCAATTTTTTGCCAAAAATCTTAAAAAATTTTTTTATAATAAGTACAGTTTGGAATGTTTAGTGCTGAAGTGCACATTTGGTGCTGGCTTTTTGTTTTTTCTTCATCTATAAAATCATGACAGAGTGCTCTAAAGGTATTTATTATCATTTACCATTCCGATGTGTTTATGATGCGTATGTGTATAAATGGTGTATATACCATACAGTAAACAGCTGCGCTGCAGCCTTTCAACAAACTTTATTAGCATACAATCAGCACCCGTAGAACAAATTCAGACACCTACTTTTTTGAATAGTCCGTGTTTCAGATCAAGCCTCGGACACTAGGTGTCCGGTAAGAACTGCGACTTTTACAGTTCGGGTTTGCTCATCCCTATTCACAATTTCACTGCATTTGGAATTTTTACTTAGTGAATGGTGAATTTAAAGCCACAATTTGTTGTACAAAACATAAGTCCTCCTATTGACAGAAAAAATAAAAAAAGTTATGGTTCCTTAAAAAAGGGAAGCTAAAACCAAAGTGCAAAAACAAAAAATTGCCGCAGCAAGAAAGAGTTACGGGGGTTGTAAAAAAGAATAATTATAATGGGAAAATGTAATAAAATATAAACAAACACTGTGGCACAGACACACTTTGGTGGTTTCGTTGGTGTGTGTTCATTTGCCCTATAGCGATTATGTTACATACATCGATGTGACCGCTTTCATCATTCTCTGTTTTCGGCATTCTTATGTCGTACATTTAAGCTTCAATGTCATTTGGATGTATGATATGTATTGTAATCACTTCAACAAAGTCAACAAATCTGGAAGGGGAGTGCAGCAAATTGGTGAATTGGGAAGGTGAGTTATGATTATGTTTTATTTCATTTTGTTTGCTGCTGTTAGGGTCAACTTCCCACACTCCTTAGTTGCAGTGTTCATCAATATTATGGTACTGTAAGGTGGATGTTTTGGGGCATGGTTTGTACTGTTATTTCATTGATATTTGCAGTTTTATTGTTGTGCGGAATGACTTTTCTGAAGATTGTTCTCAATGCCACTGTATAAAATCTACTTCTGCATCTAGACCTTGTTTGAAGCTACACATTTTTGATAAAATGATTACAATTTTGGAAATTAACAAAGCACATTTTGAGTAATCTTTGCATTCTTAATTTTTTTTTTTTCATTTTTAGCTTTAATAACCTGATTCTTCAATTTTTACCATTAATAACAATGTTTTGCTTTTCAACACACAAAGAAACTACATGAAATCAAAACAGACCTTGACAATTGCTGCTTGAGTCTTTAAAACGCTATTACAAATGTACAAAAATACTCTTTTTTACAATAATTTTCTAGGAAATAATAGCTTCTGACATACATTTTAGAGCTCTTTTAAAGTTTTAATCACCGTATTCGGCTGAGGAGACAAAAGGATAGTTTCCATAGTAATGTAGCATATCTTCTCTTTCAATGATATGCCTACTTTTGACACTTACAGCGTACAGCTTCATAACCTTGTACCTTTCATGTTGTGCAAAGCCCTTTCCATTGATGTGTGGTCATCTACGAGCTTGAACTCTACAGGATGAAGAAAGGAGATCAACGGTGCTTGACATCAGGTCTCCTCATTCATAGGCAACTTATGGAAAAGACTTCTTCCAGCAGTAGTACGATGAGTGCTTCACGTTAGACACTTAATACAATGTTTTAAAGATTAAGCAAGTCTTCCAGTGAAACTTGAAGAAACTGTATTTTGTGTCCAAAATGAAGAGTTCCAATCCTTATTTTACACTATTAATAAGGGCTTAGAACTTGTTTTTGCATATATACAGTGCCTACAAGTAGTATTCAACCCCCTGCAGATTTAGCAGGTTTGATAAGATGCAAATAAGTTAGAGCCTGCAAACTTCAAACAAGAGCAGGATTTATTAACAGATGCATAAATCTTACAAACCAACAAGTTATGTTGCTCAGTTAAATTTTAATACATTTTCAACATAAAAGTGTGGGTCAATTATTATTCAACCCCTAGGTTTAATATTTTGTGGAATAACCCTTGTTTGCAATTACAGCTAATAATCGTCTTTTATAAGACCTGATCAGGCTGGCACTGGTCTCTGGAGTTATCTTGGCCCACTCCTCCATGCAGATCTTCTCCAAGTTATCTAGGTTCTTTGGGTGTCTCATGTGGACTTTAATCTTGAGCTCCTTCCACAAGTTTTCAATTGGGTTAAGGTCAGGAGACTGACTAGGCCACTGCAACACCTTGATATTTTCCCTCTTGAACCAGGCCTTGGTTTTCTTAGCTGTGTGCTTTGGGTCGTTGTCTTGTTGGAAGATGAAATGATGACCCATCTTAAGATCCTTGATGGAGGAGCGGAGGTTCTTGGCCAAAATCTCCAGGTAGGCCGTGCTATCCATCTTCCCATGGATGCGGACCAGATGGCCAGGCCCCTTGGCTGAGAAACAGCCCCACACCATGATGCTGCCACCACCATGCTTGACTGTAGGGATGGTATTCTTGGGGTCGTATGCAGTGCCATCCAGTCTCCAAACGTCACGTGTGTGGTTGGCACCAAAGATCTCGATCTTGGTCTCATCAGACCAGAGAACCTTGAACCAGTCTGTCTCAGAGTCCTCCAAGTGATCATGAGCAAACTGTAGACGAGCCTTGACATGACGCTTTGAAAGTAAAGGTACCTTACGGGCTCGTCTGGAACGGAGACCATTGCGGTGGAGTACATTACTTATGGTGTTGACTGAAACCAATGTCCCCACTAGCATGAGATCTTCCCGGAGCTCCTTCCTTGTTGTCCTTGGGTTAGCCTTGACTCTTCGGACAAGCCTGGCCTCGGCACGGGTGAAAACTTTCAAAGGCTGTCCAGGCCGTGGAAGGCTAACAGTAGTTCCATAAGCCTTCCACTTCCGGATGATGCTCCTAACAGTGGAGACAGGTAGGCCCAACTCCTTGGAAAAGGTTTTGTACCCCTTGCCAGCCTTGTGACCCTCCACGATCTTGTTTCTGATGGCCTTGGAATGCTCCTTTGTCTTTCCCATGTTGACCAAGTATGAGTGCTGTTCACAAGTTTGGGGAGGGTCTAAATTAGTCAAAAAAGGCTAGAAAAAGAGATAATTAATCCAAACATGTGAAGCTCATTGTTCTTTGTGCCTGAAATACTTCTTAATACTTTAGGGGAACCAAACAGAATTCTTGTGGTTTGAGGGGTTGAATAATAAATGACCCTCTGAATAAACTTTTCACAATTTAAAAAAAAAATAAAAAAAGAAATAACATTCTTTTTTGCTGCAGTGCATTTCACACTTCCAGGCTGATCTACAGTCCAAATGTCACAATGCCAAGTTAATTCCGAATGTGTAAACCTGCTAAATCTGCAGGGGGTTGAATACTACTTGTAGGCACTGTATCTATATATATATATATATATATATATATATATATATATATATATATATATAATATATATATATATATATATATATATATATATATATGTGTATGTATATGTATATATATATGTGTATATGTATATATATATATGTATATATATATATATATATGTATATATATATATATATATGCAATACATGTTTTAATTAATATTAAAAATTATCTGTATTCTCAGATTTGCAGGAAAATGAATGGGGTTCGATTTACCTGCTGCAAAAGTGCCAAGGACAGAACATCTATGTCAGTCACTTTGGAGCAGTGCTCCATCTTAAGAGATGAACATGACCTCCACAAAGACTTCTTCATCCGGGCTCTTGACTGCATGAGAAGGTGTGTATGGACACGTACGTTGCTATTGAAACTCTGTTTTATTATGTTATGTCTATTAAATCTAACTCATGACCAACTTCGACTTACGTTAGAACAGCTGTTCGAATGGGAGTAAAAAGAATCTACAGTATTATAACAGTCCTATATATTATAATATATATTGTGGTGTGGGTCAGTGAAGAATTAGTCCAATTTTGGCAGATATCGCCACACACTTGAAGATTAGGAAAGTCAATTTGATTACAGTTGTCAACCTGCCATGATGATCCTCAGTTACATGTTATAATACTAACTTAATTATTCATGATTTGTAAGCCCCTTTGCAGTACAACTGATGTTAGGAAACGTCTATTACAATTACAACCAAATAATATGGCTCTAACCCTACAGTTTGCTGCCTGAGGTAGTTTTTCCCTCTATTTCAAGTTTTAAAATTACCTAGAAATCCATGGTGCAAATAGTGTAGAATAGTGTCATCAACAACTAGAGAGTCCCTTCAACCTTTCATTCAGGAGACTAAAGGGGGCTTTACACGCTGCGACATTGCTAATGATATATCGTCGGGGTCACGGTGATTGTGACGCACATCCGGCGTCATTAGCGACATCGCAGTGTGTGACAGCTAGGAGCGATGATCAACGATTGCAAAAACGTCAAAAATCATTGATCATTGACACGTCGCTCCTTTTCATAATATCGTTGGTGGTGCATACCGCTGGTTGTTTGTCGTGCCTGCGGCACCACACATCACTGTGTGTGACACCTCAGGAACGACGAACATCATCCTACCTGCGTCCACCGGAAAAGAAGGAAGGAAGGAGGTGGGCGGCATGTTCCGGCCACTCATCTCCTCCCCTCCTCTTTTATTGGACGGCCGTTTTGTGATGCCGCTGTGACGTCGCTGTGATGCCGAACGCACCTCCCCCTTGAAGGAGTGATTGTTCGGCAGCAACAGCGACGTCGCTGAAGAGGTATGTGCGTGTGATGCTGCCGTAGTGATATTGTTCGCTACGGCAGCGATCACCACATGTCGCACGAACGACGGGGGTGGGTGCTATCGCTCGCAACATCGCTAGCAATCGCTAGCGATGTCGCAGCGTGTAAAGCCTCCTTAAGAGGAGTTGTATAACAACTTATAGAACTAACTTGAGTCAAGCCTTGTTTTTTCTTATCATTAAACTTTCAAAAAGTTATTTACATTCACACAATACCAATCCAGCAAGTTTCATCTCAAACTTTTATGCTATTGCAGTGCAATTTACTGTACTCTCAGTATAGGTTAATATTTAGTTATAATTAGACGTAAACAGTTATTATTACTTTGGTATTTACCACCTGTTCAAAATTTCCAACAGTAACAACAGGACAAGAGGAAGATCCTCATCGCTGGTCGCTTAGAGAAGGGAAAACATAAAGGGAACCTGTTACGCGGTTAACCTGCAGACATGGGGTTAATCTGCAGGTTAATAGCTTTCTATACCAGCCTGGTGTCTGCACATTAAATCCCACTGCCTGGAGGAAATCCTCCTAGCAGTGTTTTGGTTTCAGTCATGGGGTGGTGCCGGCGCGGGTTCAGTTACCGCTATGTGTATGAAGAGTGGTGGCTGTAACCGACCCCTGCACTGACTTACAGCGGGTTCTAATGCAGACCAGCTATCAAATAGTGCGGGGGGTGCAGTTACACACAGCGATGACTGAACCCATGCCGGTAGCACCCGCATGACTGAAGCCAAAACACTGCCAGGATGGTTAAAGTCCTTTTCCTCCCGGCAGCAGGGTTCAATGTGCAAGCACCGGGCAGGATTAGAATGCTATAAACCTGCAGATTAACTCCATGTCTGCAGGTTAACAGCATTTTTCCATGTGACAAGTTCCCTTTAGGATTAATCTAAACACCATTATAGTCAATCTCCAGTTCATCCTGTTTCTCGGGATGGGGGTTTGGTATGCCAGGAACAGCATAGCCTTCAACACACTTTTTACCTTGGAAACCTAAAGGACTATTATAATTCAACTGAATAGGCTTCTACTGAATATGATTGACTCATCCTAGCTTTAATACTATAGGTTTAAGTCTGTATGTTAGAAATATTAAGCCATAAATTACCTGAGGGGGTGCCTTTTCAATCACCTGTTATCTGCAGGAGAACCAGGATATAGTATGATATAGTGTTTACTATATAGATATATATAGATATAGTGTTTACTATATCTTATACATTGACATACTGGGTCCTCCAGTATTGCTATTTATGGCCTCTTTCTACCCCTAGCATAAAGGTACCCAGAAATAAATTAGAGAATTCCCATATTAATGTGTTTGAAAATTATTTTTCTAAAGCATATGATCCCTTTAAAGTGATTATTAAGATAATTCATCAATATATGAATAGGGGTCTAATTCTCTGCACCCTGCCCTCTAGTATCTCCATACTGCTGGGCTATACTCTCGTGAATCTCCAGTTTCTGCAAAGCTACAGCTCCCAGTAGGCATGCTAGGAGTTACTGGGAGATGGAGATCACTCCTGTCCAGAGCATATCATCAATAGATCAGTAGAGATAAAATGAAAGTTGCAGTTAAGGCTAACTCGTCAGCACTTTTATTCGCTATCCATGATGTCTACTAAGTTGCCGTGCTTGTATATGAATATTTTAGTTTTTATTCCGGCTTTTTTCGGTCTTCCAAATCAAGTCTTGTTCATTTCAGTATTGAATATATTAGCGCCCTCCTATTTTTTCCTGTAAATTAGCTACTCTTTCTCTGGAACACCAAGTTCTCTATTGATGTGCACTTGAAGCTAGTTATAAAGCAACCTAATGACTCTTCATAAATAAGCCTGTCTTCTAGCAGCGTTTAATAAAATGCTCCCTGTGTTCTTTGACAATTAAAGGGTTTCAGGTTTGATTTGAATGTATAAGTTATTTGCTCTTGCAAGTCACGAAATGCTGTAGTCTTGCACATATAATAAAAAAAAATCATTTGTTAGGTCTTGTAGGGGGAAATAATGATCTGTCCTGTGAACCTCAGCAGGGATGTAGATCGATATAATTATAAAGAAATGCCATGAATTACTGAGAAAACTGGATCAGCAGTTTCTGCTACCTGAGAATAAGAGAACAGTAGGGACAAGTATTGCTTGCAGCATGCTGATGTACTTACACATCACACCATGAAGTGGCTGCCAAACAGGGAAATGGGCCAAATCCTGATTTTCCTCTTGTTAGTAAAAACACTTTTAATCCTCAGAGGATCACGTTTAGTGCTATTGAGCACAAAACAGTAGATATTCAGTCATGGCAACCTTCACAGCCGCACTTCTTCTGAACCATATTTTGCCTATTGATACTATTATGAGAATTCTTGCTAGCATCCCACTTCATTTTCAGAAATCTGTAACATATTTTACAGTAGTCTAAGGTATCAGAATGTCCATAATTATTCAGCACATAATTTTCTTTTGTAGCTCTCGTTTACATATTAATTTAACCCGTTCACAACCAATGATGTACTAGTATATCATTGGTCGTGTCCCCCTGGTTACCGCAGGTTCCGGCGACAAGCCGCAGTAATCCCCGCACATGTCAGCTGATCTAATCAGCTGATATGTGCGGCTAACAGGTGCCTGTTATTCCCTTAGATCGCGCTAATTTTTACACCGTGGTGGGTATTACGCTGTTCCTCGCCACCATTGGCGGCCCTGTATCGCGATCATTGGGTGCTAATGTCTTACCATGACCCCTGATGCTGTCATGAGTCACTTCCTGTGAGAGCCGGCAAAGCTTCAGTACTCACAGGAGATCAGCATTTCTCCTGATCAGCAAGGAGCTGAAACCTATGCAGTGCTAAAGTCTCCTAGCGGGACTAGTTAAATAAATAAAGAATGTAAAAAAAAAGTTCTAAAAAATATGAAGAAATAAAATCTAACAATTCAATAACCCCCCGCCTTTGCCCCATTGAAAATAAAACAAATAAAAGCATTAAAAAATACACATCCTCGTGTTCAGAAATGCCCGCTATATCAAAATATAAAATGAATGAGTCTTCGTAGCAAGAAAAAAATTCCAAACTCCAAAATTACATTTTTTGGTAGTCGCAACATTGCATCAAAATGCAATACCAGGCGATCAAAACTTCGCACCTACTCAAAAATTGTTTAATTAAAAATGTCAGCACAAGATGCAAAAACTAAGCCATTACTGAGTCCCAGATCCCAAAAAACAAAGACCTCTATGGGTCTCGGAAAATGGCGACAAAAGTGCAATTCTTTTTTTGGACATATTTCTGAATTTTTTTCACCACTTAGTTAAATGTAAAAGTATACGTTTGGTACCTGAGGCACCATACTGACACATCTGTTTTACCATATACCGTAGTGAACATAGTGAATGAAAGCAAAAAAAACATTGTGGAATATCAATTTTCACAATTTCTCCACATTCGGATTTTTATTTTTTTCCCCACTTTCCTTTGCACTGTATGATAAAATGAATGGTGTCATTCAAAAGCAAAACTTGTCCCCCAAAAAATGTGGAAATGTTGATGGAAAAGTAAAAAAGTTATGTCTCCCAGAAGAAGGGTAGGAAAAAATGAAAATGAAAAATGGAAAATCGCCCGGGAGTGAAGGGGTTAAATGAGTTTATAGATTGCTACTGAGACTAAAACATATTGCAAACCCTAATAATCACAGTTATTAAGTGTTGCTTAAAACACAGCATTAGCAAGAATGTTGGTCTTGAGCTCCAAAGTCTACACATAATAAGCACTATGTCAGTGAGGACTGGATCAGGTGTATGACAGGGTAGGATTTAAAGAGGCCCTCCTAGGTTTTTTCGTTGGGCGTTGCCCAGGATAGTAACTGTCTCTCTGTCTCTCTCCCAGTCTCTGTCTGTCTCTGTTTTTATGTCTCTTTTTGTCTGTCTCTTTCCCTGTCTGTCTCTGTCTGTCTTTGTGTCTGTCTCTCTGTCTCTATCCATGTGTATCTCTGTCTGTCCGTGTCTATCTCTGTCTGTCTCATTATCAGTCTCTCTGTCTGTCTCTCTCTATCTCTGTGTCTGTGTCTCTCTCTATTTCTGTGTCTGTCTATGCCTGTCTGTCTCTTTCCCCATCTGTCTTGTTCCATGTCTGTTTCTTTCCTGTCTGTCTATGTCTCTTTTGCCGTCTCTTTCTCTCACTTTCCCTGTCTCTTTCCTTGTCTCTGTCTCTTTCTCTGTCTCTTTCCCTGTCTCTTTCCCCATCTGTCTCTTTCCTCATCTGCCTCTTTCCCCATGTGTCTTTGTCTCTTTTGCTGTCTTTCTCTTTCCCTGTCTACCTGTTTCTTCCTTGTCAGTGTCTATCTCTGTCTCTTTCCCCATCTGTCTCTTTCCCCATCTGTCTCTTTCCCCATCTGTCTCTTTCCCCATCTGTCTCTTTCCCCGTCTGTCTTTTTCCCTGTCTGTCTTTATCTCTCTGTCTCTTTTGCTGTCTGTCTCTTTCCCTGTCTGCCTTTCTCTTTCCTTGTCTGTCTCAATCTCTGTCTTTTTACCCATCTGTCTCTTTCCAGGTTGGTCTCTTTCCCCGACTGTATCTGTCTCTTTTGCTGTCTCTTTCTCTCTCTTTCACTATCTCTTTCATTGTCTCTGTCTCTTTCCCTGTCTCTTTCCCCATCTGTCTCTTTCCCTTCTGTCTCTTTCCTATTCTGTCGCTTTCCCCATCTGTTTTCCCCATCTGTCTTTGGCTGTCTCTTTTGCTGTCTTTCTCTTTCCCTGTCTGCTTGTCTCTTTCCTTGTTGGTCTCTATCTCTGTTTCTTTCCCCGTCTGTCTCTTTCCAGGTCTGTCTCTTTCCCCGTCTGATTCTTTCCCCATCTTTCTTTGTCTCGCTGTCTCTTTTACTGTCTGTCTCTTTCCCTGTCTGCTTGTCTCTTTTCTTGTCTGTCTCAATCTCTCTCTCTTTCCCCGTCTGTCTCTTTCCATGTCTGTATCTTTCCCCTACTGTCTCTTTCCCCAACTGTTTCTTTCCCCATCTGTCTCTTTCCCTATCTGTCTCTTTCTCCATCTGTCTCTTTCCCCGTCTGTCTCTTTCCTTGTCTGTCTCAATCTCTCTGTCTCTTTCCAGGTCTGTCTCTTTCCAGGTCTGTCTCTTTCCAGGTCTGTATCTTTCCCTGACTGTCTCTTTCCCTGACTGTCTCTTTCCCTGACTGTCTCTTTCCCTGACTGTATCTTTCCCTGTCTGTCTCTCTCTCTGTCTCTTTGCCTGTCTGTCTCTTTCCTTGTCAGTCGCTATCCATCTCCCCACTGATATCATATTACCTCACACATATGCTTCTTATACTATGACTGTCCTTTGTTGCCTATAACAACCAATCACAGCTTCTATTAATGAACTGTAGCGCCTAGCTCCATTGTCTTTAATGCAGGCAGGTTTTTTGGAAAGTAACTGTAAAGTGCGGGGTTAAATTTTCCCGTCAAAACATAGTTTACGACATTCTCTGGGTCATATGAGGCGTTTGTGCAAAATTTCGTGATTGTAAATACGACGGTGCCGTTTCCTTTAGCGGACATACACACATACACACACACATACACTCAGATTTATATATTAGATAATGATGTTGCTTTCATGCAGTTCAACCTCCTAAGTTTCCCTTCAGCCTACATGTTGATTCTTTGCTGTCATCCTGCATATTATCCCTTTGTGCTGTACATGGCTATTTATTAGTGATGTGTTGTTTGCGACTGATGCAACACAAAGAGCCGACTCTGCTGTGAACGAATGTAGCCGACACCCTAATAAAAGCCACTAAATTGTCCTACTGGCTCTCACTAGGTGTAAAATTACGCTGTTCGGCGAATGAAATCCCATCCACCTGAACAACACTTTGCTTCCTCAGCAAAAGTCTATGACTTTTCATTTTTGCTGTCCACATACAGCTTTTTTTCTAGCTGCGTTTTTGACATCTTAAAAAAAATGAACATGTTCATTAATTCTTGCGTTTTTACCATAGACATTGCATTAGAAAAACGCAGGAACAAAAATGCGACCAAAACCGCACAAAAGCGCTGCATCTTTGTGGTCACAAAAAAAGGCAACGTGTGCACATAGCCTTAAAGTGTGACAGGATGTCTGCGGTCATCCTTATTATCTAGGAATGTCTGTGGATAACACTTTAGTGGTACAGCCCATACAATTTGATCATGCAGGAACCTCTTTTGACCGAGATGATGTCCCTCTTGAGAGAACACAAAGGCTTGTAATTCCCAGTTTGTCGCCATGAGGTCACATAACCTAACTGAAGAAAAGTATACCAGGAATTGCCAGATAGAAAGGATAAATGAAATAAGATATTAACAGAATTATGTATGATCATGTAATTTTACCAAATGGGTTTACTTTTACTGCACGTTTATAAGATTCTGTGTACACTATAGGTCTTCACAAACCACTAGCAATAATACAATAGTTCAGATTTCCTGAGCTGTATAGGGGTAGTGGTCAAACGTAGCCATTCTCTGATATCACTTCCTAGTCTACAGCTATAGGCTGAAGCTTCATCTCCCGGACTTCCTACTCCTCAAGCCCCGTGCTTATAGCCACAATGGCAAAGAAAGCTTTTATTATCACTAGTTACTACCAGAAACATTCAACTGTTTTGTCATTTTCTGTGACTTTCAGGATTTGAAAATCCAGAGCAAAATAATTAAAAAAAAAAAAATTGAAAAAAATCATAAATTGCTCACGGCTCACAAATCTAACTTCATATGAATATTATGGGTCAGAAGCTTATTTTTAAGATTGGTGCTTTTTAATCTAATCTATAAATTGAGTATTGATAAATACAGTCTGGAAAAATCACCAATATTCATGACTTTGTCTGGCATGTACAATATTGTAATATTTTCTTTTTTTTTTTTTTTTTAAACATAAAGGCATTGCCACTACACTGATGAAGTTCATGTTAGATCTCTAGTGAATCTGAAAGTTTTACTTTTGTATCCAACTTATGTTAGAAGGGGAATGACAAGCTGAACGGGCGTATATTAATTATCCTTTTAAACAGGCTTTAAATCTTACATCTTAACATTTTATAGATCCCTTGACAGACTATTTCCTCCCAAGTAAACCATGCAAAATGTATGCCAGCTTGATGTGTAGCCACCATAAGAAATGAAATGTAATATCTAACCAGCCATTACCCGATACTAAATTTCTCACTAGAAGTATGTGTCTGTATGTGTGTGTTAAGAAGTCAAGATCAAGAATAATATATTATTCAAGTATGTCGGAAGTGGTATAATCACAACTCCATGTATTATTAAAGGATGTAATAAGCCTTCTACCCGGTCTACCCAACAAAAGCAAAGTTCACATTTATTTTGTATGACTCTTCTGTATGTGTATACCACTATACACACCCTGGTTGGGAATGTCTGAATGTAAGCCCTATTATTAGTATCACTGGCGGACACAGACAGAAAAAGGCCCCTGTGCAAGAACAATATATGGGCCCTTCCCAATCCAATAACGCATCAAAATAAAAAATTCCACCTGCCTTGGAAGTAGAAATGGTCCCTCTGACTTCTTGGGCCACTGAGCAGCTGCACAGGTTGCACCAATGATACTGTATGTCCGCCCCTGTTTAGTATTGCATAATAAAGTTTAGAGTACACTGCAATTGGCAGTCATACAATTATTCTAAAAGAGTCTCTAGAGTTTCTTATCTCTTAGAAAACAGTTAACTGGTGCCCTATCTTTTCTCTAAGTAGGGGCGTAATTGACAACCACCGATAGCAATGAAAAATAATGCATAACATTTCTGTTCACATTATGTAGATATTGATCTTATACTTTTGTTACAAACAATTGTATAGAATTTACAATATTATAAATTCCAGTTCTTACACCACAAAAGCCACCAAAACAACATACCTATCCTAATATGTGTACATTCACAGACTGAGGTTGGGTTCTTGTCTTACTGCATTGTATACAGCACCAGATTTTTCATACTTTGTTCTTCTTGAGCCTTGATGATCAGCTCAGCACTTTTGTTCCTTCATGTCAGTGATCAGTAGGAGCCTCATGACTCCCTCCAAAGATCAAGAATTCTGACATGAGGCTCTTATATATACAGTATATATATAAAGTTTAATTTCTCGTTAAAGAAGATCTGTCACCAAATTTTACAATGCAAACCAAACCCTTTAATAAATAGATCTCCTAAACCTGATATACCTACTTTAAAAATCCAGATCTAGATGGCGTATAATTGTCACATTAGAATGATTATTTTAGTCCAGTTAAACAGTAAGAGAGCTGTCACGGCAGAGAAAAGAGGCTGTACCACCAGTATAGGACAACACACAGGAAGGGGGAAGGCATGCCTTATAGCTAGGGAAAAGGGGAAGTAGTGACCCCTGACAACAATCTCCAGCTGGTCCCTGGGGTCCGTCACCACTCTAGATAGGTTCCTCACCTATGTGCCAAGCCGGATACCTGACCCTAGTTATCCCTAGTGCTGGGTCCTAAATGGGGAACAGGTGGGATGAGCTCTTCGTTAATCCTACTAAAGGCTAAAGAAAGGCACAAGAAAACAACACAGGCGAAATACGACTGCAATCACCAGAGCCCTGACAGATAGAAGGAGACAAACACTCTAAGCAGCATCGACGACAGAAGTCTCAGATGCACCAGAAGATGACCTCTACAGAGCTCAGCAAGGAGCAAACTATAAACTGTAACTAAACCACCCCAGGGTGAGGTTAATAAAGGAAGTCAGAAGCTTGGCAACTGAGAGAAAAAACTGACAGTTTCCCAGGGTCATAGAGTTCGCAGCTGCAGAAACAGGGAACTGTCAGATAACAAAATGTGCTGCCAATATCTGGGTTTTTCTAACACTCGCTGCCACTGGTTTGTCAGCCCACCGCGACACGTCCGTGACAGACCATGACACATCCATGACAAAAGTTTATGTGTCCAAGTGTATTCAATCTCCTTCCACACAGCCTGACTGACAACTGCTGCTTATACTTAGCAGTGTGAGTTTTCAGCAGCAGGAAGGAGGGACAGTTAGAATCTGTCAATCCAACTACAGTATATCACAAAAGTAAGTACATCTCTAACTTTTTTTAAATATTCTATTATATCTTTTCATGGGGACAAGACTGAAGATGTGACACTTTGATACAATGTAAAGTACTCGGTGTACAGCTTGTATAACTGTGTACATTTTTTTGTGCCCTCTAAATAACTCAATGTCTAAATTACTGGCAACAAAAACGAGTACACCTTAAGTAAAAATGGACAAATTGTACCCAAAGTGTCAATATTTTGGCCACCATTATTTTCAAGCACGGCCTTACAACTTGGATATGGAGTTCACTAGAGCTTCACAGGAGCCATTGGAATTCTCTTCCACTGCTTTATGATGACATCACGAAGCTGGTGGATGCTAGAGACCTTGCCCTCCTCCACCTTCCGCTTGAGGATGGCCCGAAGATGGTCAATAGGGTTTAAGTTTGGAGACATGCTTGGCCAGTCCAGCACCTTTACCCTCAGTTTCTGTAGCAATGCAGTGGTCATCTTGGAGGTGTGTTTAGGGTCGTTACTATGTTGCCCAGTTTCTGCTACAGTCACAGTACATTTGGGCATTCCTGGTTTCCTCAATGAGCTGTAGATCCTCACAGCCGGTAGCACTCATGCAGCTCCGAACCATAACACTCTTACCACCCTGCTTGACTGTAAGCAAGACACACTTGTTTTGTACTCCTCACCTGGTTGCCACCACACACGCTTAACAAAATTTTAAATCAATAGGTTTATCTTGGTCTCATCAGACCCCATGACATGGTTCCAGTAATCCATGTCCTTAGTCTGCTTGTCTTCAGCAAACTGTTTGTGTGCTTTCTTGCGCATCATCTGTAGAAGAGGCATCCTTCTGGGGTGACAATCATGTAGACCAATTTGATACATATGGTCTGAGCACTGACAGGTTGATTCCACGCCTCTTTAACCTCTGCAGGAACGCTGGCAGCACTCATATATGTATTTTGAAAAGACAACCTCTGGATATGATGCTGCACACTTGCACTCAGCTTCTTTGGTCAACCTTGGCAAATCATGTTCTGAGTGGAAACTTTTGTTAAACTGCTGTATGGTCTTGGCCACCGTGCTGCCGCTCATTTTCAGGGTGTTTGCAATCTTCTTATAGCCTAGGCCATTCTACTACAGAGCAACAATTCTTTTTTTCAGATCCGCAGAGATTTGTTTACCATTAGGTGCCATGTTGAACTTCCAGTGACTAGTATGAGAGAGTGTATGAGCAATAACACCACATTTAACACATCTGCTCCCCATTCACCATAACGCCTTCTAACAATAATGAGTTACGTGACACCGGGGAGGGAAAATGGCTAATTGGGCACAATTTGGCCATTTTCACTTAAGGGTGTACTCACTTTTGTTACCACTGGTTTAGACATTAATGGCTGTGTTGAGTTATTTAGAGGGCACACCAAATTTACACTGTTATACAAGCTGTACACTGACTAGTTTACATTGCATGAAAGTCATATCTTCAGTGATGTCCTATGAAAAGATATAAAATATTTACAAAAATGTGAGGGGTGTACTCACTTTTATTATATACTGTATGTAGGCAGAGATTGAGCATGCATTTTTAAAAAAGATTATACAGTCATTCTGTTATCTTCACAGTTTGCTCATGATCAGGTCTTTCAGAACTATCCAATATATGCAGCTTATTTGGTATCCTCACAAATTAAATGTATAATAAACATATACTGATATTGCAGGACAGTGAGGAATCTTGTAAAACATTTTTTATTATTTATTTCCTTTGTTTATACAAAGGTTATCTCTTACAGGTTAAATGCTAGTGTATAAAGTGACTTCAAAAGTATTCATCTCCCGTAAACATTTCCACATTTTTTCATGTTACGCTCACAAACTTAAATGTATTGTATATGGATTTTTATGTAATATACCAACACCAATTAGCAAGTATTTGTGAAGTATAAAGGAAATGTATAAAGTATAAAGAAAAATACATGGTTGTCTAAATATTTTATAAAATATAAATCTTAAAAATGTGACATGCATTTGTATTCAGCCCCCCTTTGTCGGACCATCTTTCGCTGCAAGTATTTTGGGGTAATTTGCCCATCTAAATGCTGACATTTTTGCCCATTATTGTTTGCAAAATAGCACTAGCTCAGTGAGATTGTATGGAGAGCGTCTGTGAACAGCAATTTTCAAGTCTTGCCAAAAATTATCAATGGGAGTTTGGTCTGGTCTTTGACTGGGCCATTCAAATACATTAATATGCTTTGATCTACACCATTCCATTGTAGATAGAGCAGTATCCTGCTGAAAGGTGAACCTATGTCACTGTTTCAAGTCTTTTGTAGACTCTAATACATTTTCCTCCTGGATTGGACTGTATTTAGCTTCATCCATCTTCCCATCAACTGAGAAGCTTCCCTGACCTTGTTGAAGAAAAGCTTCACCACGGCATGATGCAATCACCACCATGTTTGACGGTGGGGATGATGTTTTCAGGGTGATGTGCAGTGTTAGCTTTCTGACACATATAGTGTTTTGCATTAAACCCCAAAAGTTCTACTGTCATCTAACCAGAGCACCTTCTTTCTTCTTCTAGTTGTGTCTCCTACCTGGTTTTTCGCAAACTGCAAACAGAACTTCTTATAGTTTGCTTTCAAAAATGACTTTCCTCTTGACACTCTTCCATAAAGGACAGATTTGTGGGGTATATGACAAATAGTTCTCCAGTGGATAGATTCTCCCACCTAAGCTGTGGATCTCTGCATCTCCTCCAGAATAACAATGGAACTCTTGGCTGCTTCTCTCATTAGTGCTTTCCTTGCCTGGGCTGTCAGTTTAAGCAGATGGACATATAATAGTAGGTTTGTAGTTGTGCCTTACTCCTACTATTATTGAATGATGGATTGAACAGTGCTCCCTAAACTGTTAAGAGCTTGAGCTATTTTTTCTCCATATCCTTGACTTGTCTTGTGTGTTACTTGGTTTTAATGATACAGTTTGATCCCTAATGTTCTAAAAAATGGACTTCAAAGAACAGCTGTAGCTATACTGACAATCATTTACACACAGGTGTATTAAATTTACTTACTAAGTGACTTCTGAAGGTAATTGGTCCCTCAGGATTTTATTTAGGGGTGTGAAATTACAGGGGACTGAATACAAATGCAGTCACGATTTTCAGATTTGTATTTTGAAAATATTTAGAAAAGCATCTATCATTTCCTTTCCACTTCACAAATTCTTACTACTTAATATTGGTATGTGACATAAAATCCCAATAAAGTACATGTGAGTTTGTGGGTGTTATATGAAAAAATGGGGAAAAGTTCACAAAGTATGAATACTTTTACAAGGCATTTCCAAATAAGTGTCATACAGTTTAAGTGCTGATAAATACATGCACTCAATATCTGCAGAAAGTTTAACTTGTACTGTATTTCAGAGTGGCGAGATAGCAAACAAAAAATAAGGACCCCTTGTCCTAAAGGGATTAGAGCATTCAGTTCTGGTAACCTTCTGACAAGAGACAAAAATAATTTGAAAACATTTTCACTGATTAGATTTTGGCCCTGTAATGACATCTATTTGCTGGAAAAAAAATCCATTGTTATTTGACGGTTCACTACTAGAGATGAGCGGACCCGTGGAAGTTCGGGCTGTTTAGGGGTTCAGCAGACTTTCCGAACCCCATTGGACATCACTGATTGGGCAGTTCTGGTCTCTGCCCACATGCAGCCAGCCATAAAGAGAGCACTTCCCCTGGAAGGAGGGCAGGGTTTTTCCATTTTTTTGGTGGTCTCTACATCTATCATGCTATTGTTACCCCATTGACAGCCGATCAAACACTGCAAGCAACTCTCACTGGGTCGAGCACTGAGCATACCCAAGCACAGTGATGCTTGTTTGAGTAGTTTGCACATGTAAAGCATCCAAACTCCAAACTTGAACACCGATTTTTTTTTTGTAAAGTCCATGTTCGATATGAACACCGAACTTTAAAATTTGGGGTTCCCTCACCTCTATTTACAAGTAGGAGTTCTTTCTTATTTGTTGCAATCATCATGAGACATTCGTACCTAAAGTCTATCCTATATTCTTCTTGTATTTTCTCTTTCCTTTCTCTTCCATCAGTTGCATCCCTCTTTAAATGCCCCGCTATCACTTATTCCTGGATTATTAGCTTTTACCTTGTAATATTATCCTAATTATACAATGGGTTCATAACAAACTAAATATTTTAATTCCCTCTGCCCTTTGCATGCTGTTTTGCTCTTTTTCTTTTAGGATATCAATGTACTAACTTTCCTGTAATGCTGTTCTGTTTGTTCCTAACTTTTCCTGTCTAACAGCGGTCAAGCCCAGGGAATTCTGAATGAGTCGGATGATCCAGAGAAAGGCTGTGTAGCAGATAACAAGCCAACCTCTCGCCACTTCTACCCTGTTGCCCTGCTTCTTGTCAGCTCACACTTGTTGGTTGTGTGGCTAATCCTGAGTCTTGCGTTGCTATTAGCCAAATATCAATAATATGCACTTCTTCTGTTTCATTTATCAATAGCAATGTCCTTAGTTTGTAAATTATATCTGCAGTTCTTTGTACCTCAAAGTGTGTCCTTTGTAGCCTTGCCCATGTGTATTTTTCCATTAATTTGTCCATGTACATCTAGTATTGTATTCAGATTACTTTGTGATATTTGTTGAAATGACTGGAGGAAGAAAGTATAATTTATGTTCAATTGCCTCATCTAGATCATAAGGCTTATTATTTTTATTATTATTGATTTCTTCTGTTCCGTTTCACTTCAAAGCCTCAGTCTTGTACAATTTTGACCACAACTTTATTTTTTTGGCAAAGATCAATATACCGGAAGATAGCTTATGTACAAGGTTGATAAAAGTAGCCTGTTTTCTTAACTACTTAGTATATATCTTTGTCTCACACTTTTTATTATTTCATAATAGTATTTTTGTAGTCATGTGATCTAGTTTATTGTTTTATGGACACTTATGAAAACGTGTGTACAGGAAAAAATGTGATATAAGCCATATGGGACATTACAAGTTATTTTAAGCTATATGGACTATATAGTGGAGGAGAAAATCCCAGTGGCTTCATTTTAAAGAGCTGTATGTTGGACATATTCATTCCCAGAAGCAAAGCCTTTAGGGTAGGGAAAACCCCTATGGCATCCCAGACAGCAGGACTCCATTTTTTTTATCTGTTTAATTCTGTACAAAAATATTTTCTCATTATACGTCCAAATGAATTTGAGGCATAGAGGTATAGTAGGGCCATATAAATGTCTGTGGGTGTATTATTATATCTCCATGAAACTCACATTTTGTATGGAGCTGTCACATGGACATTCACATATTTAGCAATCAAGCCATTATAAAGGCACTTGTTCCTGATCAATGGCCTATGTAAACAAAATCAATTAGTCAACTAACAAGCAAAACGTGTAGACACTGATCAGATCATTGTAGGTAGCAGCACATTGCCCCAGGTAAGCAGGAGAGGTGCTGCTACCATTAGACATGCTGTATGGGGGCACAATAAAATAACCACTGTGGACAGAGCCATAAAAGAATAGTGATCGGCGTGTATATGGTAAATCGGAATTCATTTAAGAGCCAAAATATGCCTGCGTAAATGGGCATTTACCCTAACAAAATGGTATCAGGTTGTCAATTAAAGAAATCTCCTTCAATACACTTAAGGAGGCAAAAAAGCAGTCCATCTTTTTAGTGATGAACAATTTACTCTAATATTTAGATTTAAAGGGAATCTGTCAGCAGGATTTTGCTTTGTAATCTGAAGATAGCATACTGCAAGGGTTAAAACATAGAATTTAGGGATGCCTCTCTTGTCAAAGTCCGATCTGTGTTTGCTTTGTTTGTTTAATCAGCAGGACTACATTGCTCAGACTACAATGTCACGCGCACGGCAGTCCAGAATGCCCCCTCCTCTGATTAACACCTCCCTGTCAATGTGCTCTCTAAGCTCTGCTACATGGCTAAAACTAAAAATGCTGATTGTGTCTCAACTACTGCACCCAGTAATCTAAGTGATACATCATTGGATTCAGGATCTCTTTGCCTAATCATGCTGCTCTCAGATGAGGCAGCAAAAACCTGCTGACAGATTCCCTTTAAGAAATATGAATATGAATCTAAAAGATGGAATTTCCTATAGAAAGCAGTAATGATGGATCAACAAAAAATAAAAGTAGATGGATGCTAAAGGAATGCAAAACTATATAAGACAATATAGGGTTAGTTATTATACTTACAAAAATAACATAAAAAGAATTATAAACTTCCTTTCAGGTTTTTTAGCCGGATCAGATTTCATTGCATCTGTGCCACTTCAAGTTTATAAAAAAATGTCCTTGTTATTCAGTGCACAGGTGATTATTCCCGAGGGTGCCCATACATAGGTAACTGGACTGGCCAAATATCTAATGCACCTTCAACCCTCCCCCATCCCGATGCACTTGTCAAGTAAAGGAAGAATTGAACATTTGGATTTTAATGTGACCCATCCTTTGTTACCAAAGGAGATAAGCTGCTTCCAGAAAACACATGTATTAGTGGCTCGGTCGCACATGCAAATGATGGGAAGAATAAGAAGGCATGGATGCTACCTAATCAAGCCTTTCTCCACCAGCTATCAGTATTGTATGGTCACCTATATATGGCTGAAATCTTTGTGGCAGTAAAATTTAAAACAGATAAGATAGCAACTGTTTCTTTTTTTTTCTTTTCTAACATGTTTTTGCATCAAGTCATAGCTTTTCATAGTTTTAGTGTAGCATTTGACAGCTACCTGTACACATTCTTTCTATAGTGGTCCACATTAAAGGGAATCTGTCAGCAAGTTTTTGCAATGTAATCTGAGGGCTGCATGATGTAGGGGCTGAGACACGGATATCAGCAATGTGTCACTTATCAAGATGTGTGCTGTTTTTTCAATACAGTAAATGTTTTATCAGTAGTAGGTTATCACTACCCGGACTAGGTCTCACATGAGAACTAGTCCAACCATGACACCAACAGTGATTAGCAGCTGACGGTCACTTTCTTAACTCGGCTACACCTAAGAACTCTGACTGTGTCACAACTGTTGCACCTAGCAAACTAAGTGATACATTGATGGAATCAGGGCCCCTTTTCCTTCATTATGCTGCTCTTAGATTAGGCAGCAAAAACCTGATGACAGGTTCCCTTGTACTGTTAAATTTTGATAACATGTGTGGTGACAAGGCAGTATTCCACTTTTTCATTTCATCATGGGACATCCACACTGTGCTCTTCATCATAGCAGCTTGCCCTTTGTAATTAATGTACATTAAAGCCATGCATATTTTTTTATAATACATTTTGTTTCCCAACTTAAAGCATTCCATATATATGTAAATAAAACCTAAGGAATCTAAAGCCACCAGGTGCTTTACAGATTATTATATACAATACTGCACCAGTAATAATTCCCATGTTTATTCTGGATGAGAAGAGAGAGATTATATAACAGCCTGTTTACTTATAGTATTTTATTAGCATGCTATCGAATAATGGCCATGTCTAACCTTCTATTCATAAGAATTCATTACCCTAACGCCTCATATATAAGGCAAAGCCATGTGCAGAGAGACTGTATTTTGGGCACACTGACACTGTGAGTGCCATGGTATGGCATCTGTCCACAGCATTTTACTGTCCCCTTGAAGTATAAAAATTGTATGTTTCTAAATTAAATCAATGGCACACAAAGTATGGCTTCCTAGAGTAGTTTGGGTGCTATATTAATAATTTATATGACATTGATCATAAATATACTTAAAGAGGACCAACCACCAGGATTTTCCTATATAAACTAAAGCCAGCGCTATACAGGTGCTATCAAGCTGATTCTAAATATACCTTTACTTGTGAGATCAGATGTATAGTTTCTGAAATACAGGCAAGTAAAGTTTATGAAATGCACTGTTATTTGATGATAGGTGCTGCGGGATATCTAATATGTGGGACGGGTATTGCTAGTTATTCCCGCCCCTGTCTGCCTGCCTGTCCTTCCTCCTTCTGTTCTTCCTTCTTCCTTCCTTCCCCTGTAATAACAGAGACAGGGGCAGGAGGGACAGACAGACATCCAGGGGCGAGAATAACTAGGAAAACTCAACTCAACCATATTAGATATCCTGTAGCACCTATCAATCAAGTAACAGTGCATTTCACAAACTGTACTTGCCTGTATTTCAGAAACTATACATCCGATCTCATAACTAAAGGTATGTTTATATTTAGCATCCTAGCACCTGTATAGCACTAGCTTTAGTTTATATATGAAAATTCTGGTGGTTGGTCCTCTTTAACGCTCGTATCATTTTTTTGTCTTTAAATTACAGGTTACAAAGTGTAGAAAGCATTCATCAGGAACTAGCTCACATAAAAGTGATTGGTGATTTGATCTGCAATCAAATTCATTAATATGATAATTATTTCCATGAATATGGAAACTTAGCAGTTATTGTTACAGGAAACCATAGAGTTATAAAGTAAACTGTGGGAGAAAACATAAGAAAACCATACAAAATCTTATGTTTTTATGTTATGGCATAATATCTGTATTTTTAGCATCTTGCTATTTTAGACAGCATGACATAATGACCATGATTTTGTGATAGCCTTCCCACTACACCTTACACTTACCTGTCCACTCTGACTATGTAATGTAAAAAGGATAGCTTGCATATAACACTATTCCTACCACCAACCAAGCTGAGGCTGTTGTGCCGATCACAAAAAAGCCTAAGGGGCCCCATATACAATAAAGCAAAGTTTGGCTGATTGTTCAGCCTGCAGCTATCTTACTTGACTCCTTCAAACACAGGGGCACTTGCTCATGAGCATTCTTGTGTTCTCTATGAGAGAGCCACTGCTAAACTCCCCTGGCCGCAGCTTGCCGAGAAGAACAGGATCCAAAATTGGACATGACAGATCCTCATCTCTCCCAATATTGTGTGTTGGGAGAGAACTAGGAGATACCAATACACATTAGACTGTCAGCTAACCACCAAGATACCAGGTTCTGCCAACAATACTCTAATGTGTGTGAGATCTTTAAAGATCTTGAAAGGGGTTGCTTACTATTCTAACAACCCCATCTCAATCCAAATGTTTTCCCCTTTTAAAATAATAACACGTACTACCCTCCAGAGACGGCGCTCTTCCAGTAGTTTTGGCATGGTCTGTCCCAGGTGTGTGTAAAAGTGTTACGTTATCCAATCTCTGTGGCCAATAAGTGACAGCTTCACTGTCACCGCCTTCAGGCAAATTGATTATGTCCAAAGGAAGTAAGCGCTGTTGCTTTCTCACTTCCTTAGGGTGTATGTAAAACACCCAAACATGGCAAGAGTGAAGCAGCCGCTGACTGACCAGAGTGATCCATTAATATTATACTGATCCCGGAAGAGACAGTGCCAACACCGCATGAATGGCATCGGTACCGGAAGTGAAAATAAGTGTAATTATTTTAAAATTGGGAACATACGCATTGAGAAGAGGTTGTCTGAGTAGTAGACCCCTTTAAAAAGCAAACGGTTCAAATTAAAGCAGTATGTATAGATGTATTGTTATAAAGGCCCACTGATAGAAGCATTTTGTATGTTTCAATAAGGTGCCAGAAATTTTTCAAATCATCGGTTGTACGCTTTGAAAAGTTCAGCCTTGATGCAGCTTATTGTAAATACAAATCTTCTTGATGTCTTATCTTTTATATAAATGTAAAAGTTAAAATAGATTTGCCATGTGCTGTTCCAATTCTGCATTTTTTCCACGCTGCGATATTTCAGAAAAGAACAATCTTGTAATAGCTGCTGGGGATCGGGCTGCGGTGTGCAATAGTCTTACAGGTGGGTCCCTGGTGACTTCTCTCCGCCTGCAGACAGTGGTGACTGACAGGTTTCTGCCTTTATGCACACGTAGGCAGAGACCTGTAAACGGATGGAGAGAAGCTGCCAGGGACCGAGCAACATTGTGCACTAGTCATACAGGCAGGGTCACCGGTGGCTTCTCTCCACTTACTGACAGTGACTAATAGGTCTCTGCTCTTATACACTGCACACCTAGGCAGAGACTTGTCAAAGGGTGGTGAGAAGCTGCCATGGACCAAGCCGCGTTGTGCACTAGTCATACAGGCGGGGTCACCGGTGGATTCTCTCCACCTGCTGACAGTGACTGATAGGTCTCTGCTTTTATGCACACGTAGGCCGAGACTTGTCAACGGGTAGTGAGAAGCCACTGGGGACCCACCTGTATGACTAGTGCACAGCACAGCTTGGTCCCTGGCGGGTCAACCGCCACTTTTCTGATTGAAAGATTTCTGGCTGTGATCATACCCCCAGTGGCTGATACATAGGAAAGCCTGTATGAGCTGACATGTTTCCTTTAAGGTTTTCCCTAGTATATCAATTATGTCACTAACCTTTTCATTAAAATGAAGAGACATATCATTTCTCCTGAAATTCCTAAATATATTGACAGATGATATCTAGATATACATGTTGTCTTTTTAGGATCCATCAAGTACTGAAACTTTCAAGGGTACTCTAACAATGCAGTTGCTCATCTCTATAGGTATTCTCATGAAAAATATTCATATTTCTATAGAACTGAGATACATATTGCTCTTACAGCACAAAAAAAGTAGCTGCCACCACAAAGTAAAGAACAATGCACCTTAAGAAAGTCATAAAGGGCTAAGCATGTTCCTAGTCTTTCTCACTAGAATTTCAAGTGTCTGCCTGAAACATTTCCTTTCTTATGGTTTCCGCTCATCAAGCTAATTCTGCCTTGTTGCCAAAATGTCCACTGTGTATCACTTTTGTATGTTTGTTTCCTTTTACTTGTCTTTCTCCTTTGACTGCATCTGTGTAGGAAAGTGCAAACAATTTTTCTACTTTGTCAATATGCACTATTTCTTTGTAAAATATTTATTTATTTTCTAAGAAGAAAAAAAAATGAACTAGATAATCTTCAAAATGTATTATAAATAATAAATATAAATGATAGAAATAAGAAAAACTGAATTATATCAAATAATGGTTGAAATTTTATCTGCAAATCTATATGGCCAGATTCAATAAATGCCTTATTCTTTTGTGTGAGAAGTAGAGATTTAGACACTTAAGACTAGATAGATCTGGTTATGAATATTTTTTGATACTGTTTAAAGATTAATGACAAATTATAACTTGAACGTACTGAACAACAAGGTGCAATACCCAAAGACACTAACAAGATTAAAGTCATAGATGTATCAGAACTACTTGTAAGAATTATTTGTCGTAAAAGAAAAAATAATGATCTATAATGGACCAGTACTTACCCAACACCTCCAAAACCATCACAGCTTAGATAGGCAATTATAAGGAGCTTAGACAGACTAGGGTTCAAAATGCATAACATCCCGCACTCAGCAAAGTAATATTGTCCATATTTTGTCAGAAGTTAGGCTCCACTTGTGTCATCAAAATGAACATATTACATAATGAAGTTTATAAGCATTTTTGCTTTTTGTCCTCCTGGTAGATGTGGATGCTAGAACAAACTTTGAAAACCTTATAGTTTAGAGAAAGTCGAGAAAACCAAGTGAGAGAGAAAATAAATCAGCTATAAATTGCTTCCTTTTAGACGTTGCTAGCATGCCTAATAGAATCCATCACCAAACAAATGAATGGTATAGAATATGCCGTACCATTTATGACCACTACACAATGTCTGGCATGGTGGCAGTTCTGCATCGCCTTCAGTCAGCTGACCTGTAACGGTGCCAAGTGTTGGACCCCCACCAATTAGATATTGATGACCAACCTTGAGAGGTCAACAATATTAAAGTCCTGGAAATCCCCTTTAAACAGAGTATAGGTTAGCTTGGTTTTATGTAGATTACCAGACAATGAGGCCAAAAGTGGTTCAGATATTAAGTGCAAGTATGAGTATTTCTGAGGGCATTTTTTACATGTATCTGGCCTTTGGATTTAAATATGTAAGATGTATCATCACTTGTGAAAAAAATGTATAGTTGAAACCTTGTTATTTTTACTCAAAGACTGCAACACTGCAATGAATAAATAAAACTTATTTCTGTACATCCTGTCTTATGAAGTTGTGCTTTTTTTTCCTCTTCCCAGAGAAGGATGCCGCATAGAGAATGTGATGAAGAATATCAAATGCAGAAAGTATGCTTTCAACATCATACAGCTCCTGACATTCCCAAAGTACTACAGACCTCCAGAGGGGACATACGGAAAAACTAACAATTAAGAGATCCTATCTGTAGATTATGTCACAGAAATATACAGCGTGGACTAGTTAGCTGAGATAGAAAGTGTAACATTCCTCAGATGCAATCCAAGGATCTTAGGATTTAATGGAAATGTTAAAAGCCCACTTTCTATGCAGATCCACACATAATGGTGCTCTTAAGATTATCATATGTAAAAATACCACTTAAGAAATTAGTACTTTATTATACAAATGTCAGTATCGCAAATTAATCTTGACAACTTCCAAAGTACCTTATATTGTGGTTAATAAAAAAAGACAAAGCTATTACTAAAGATTATCTTAAAGACGTTATCCACTACGTTTACATATGTCTTCAATGTCTGATCAGCCGGGGTCTGACGCCCGGCGCCCCAGCCAATCACCTGTTCTCAGTCCCGGTGGCGACAGCAGGGAGCTGGAAATGCTGAATTCTGGAGCTGCTCCGTCTTCTGATAGCAGCCGCGGCCATTTACTGCACATCCGTCTCCCATTCCAATCAATAAGAGGAGAATGTGTAGTACCCATCCATGGCCACTATCAGTTGACAGGGCAGCTCCGGAACTGAGCATTTGCAGCTTCCACCTCCAGCACTGAAAACAGCTGTTCGGTGGGGGATGAGGGGTATTGGACACCGGCTGATCAAACATTGATGACCTATCCTAAGGATAGGCCATCAATGTAAAAGTAGTGGACCACCTCTTTAAGCTTGCATTTGCTTCTCTTTGAGGAATCTCAACTTCCTCAACTTGTGCTCATTGGATCTCAATGTTCAAGTTCTCCTCTGAATGTATTCAGTATGTGTAGAGTATTGTGGACGGACACAATGACCAAATGAGACACACACACAAAAAATATTTAAAATGTACATAATTATGTGTATTTATTTGTACATGTATTTGAGCCATGGTCTCAACTGGCTTTTGGTCAACAGATGGAGTCATTCTCATGTAGAGCTCTCATTCCTTTATGACTCGATGTTGTAACACATGAGGGACAACCTAACGTGAACCATAACGGCTTATCTGTATGAAGGTTTAAAATGGGACATGTGCACTTATCCTGTCACTGGCACATGCCTGCATAGACAATAACTTTACATTTGTTGCCAAAAATGTAAGAATACATTGAAGTATAATTGTGTTTTTTACTGTATTTTAGAGTTGATGTAGTGTTGAATCCAGTGAATTTTTTTCTTGCCTTTATACACTATAGCTAGCTGGTTTACGACTGATGGATAGGAAAGCTACTCCTGCTGGTATTGGAGTTATCTTCGCCACTTGTCAGATTCTGGCTGTGGTTTTTCATACAGTTTGTTTCTAGCCACGTTTTTTTTTTGTTTTATTTGTCGATAATAGTTTCTGTATTTAGTAGTGGTTTATCTTTTATATCATTGGCTTATGTTCATGCACACATTATCTTCATGTCATAATTAAAGTGTTATTCTGTTTGAGTGTTCTGATTTTTGTCCATCCCGTGTTATGTTTCCCATGTATCTGTTGTTCACTGTACATCGTGTGTACGTTTTTCTATTTTAATTTAAATAAATATTTTTGCTGTTTTTGTTTCTTTCTTCGTCATTCTTCCATCAATCTAAGGAACATCATATAAATCATATCTATTTTTTATGTGGAAACCACCTCTTTCATCATATCCATAAGACTTTTATCGTCTCACTGGCTGTCTTACCATAAAAATAGAGGATTGGTTGTATTTGGGTAATTTTTTTATTTCCCAAAGCACAGAAATTTTTATGATGCTTCCCCATTCTCCATACTTAAAGGGAAGGTGCCACCCCCAAAAAAATTTCAACAGTTAAATATTAATACCTTAATTTTTTTGAAAAACAATTTAAACGTTTTGATACTTTCAAAATTTAAACACTGGGGGGAAAAGCTGCAGAAATTTGCATGAAAACCTATTGTCCTGTTAGCCTCCATTATGACTGCAGTAAATATGGTATGGATTTGCTCATATACTGTATGTGTGATATTGCCTCCTCTTCTGGATGCTTGCAAAAGGATAAGAGAGGATGAAATTTAGGATCACAGTGCAAAGCCATTTTGTTTGTGACTGCAAAGTGATATTGATAATAGTCCTATTTAGTATTGCAAAGTGATACTGAAACTTGGAAATCCGTGTCACAGAGGACGTCTGATTCTTTTAGTTGGTGCTGTTCACTGTATCATATGCTGGGGTTAGTAGTATGTATCACGTGCTGTCTTTAGATAAACTAAGTGTAACATGCTAGGATTACACACAGGACTCATGATGGGGTTAGATACACAGTATTTAATGTAAGTAATGTGTGACATCGCTCTGTCCACTTCTATATGAGTAGTAGTGCAATTAGTGACCCCTCTCTGTGCACTTCTATGGGAGCAGTAGTGTAATGTCATGAACATTAGCTGCTGTTTCTGGGTTGTATTACAGATGGTGGGCATTAGATACATGACTCTGGGCATATCACACATAATCGGTGTTAGATACTTGGCTCTGGGGGGTATCACACATCATTGGTATTAGTTACATGGTTCTGCAGATATTACACATGAATCAAATTGGATACATGGCTGTGGGTGTATCACAGATCATGGCCATTAGATTCATGGCTCTGGGGATATTACAGATGGTGGGCATTAGATGCATGGCTCTGGGCGTATCAAACATGATCGGCATTGGATACATGGCTCTGGGTATATCACAAATGATCAGTATTAGATACATGATTCTGGAGCATGTTATAGATGATTGGCATTAGATACATGGTCTGGGGTTATCACTCCTGTGATTGGCATTAGATACAAAGCTCTGGGGCGTATCACACATGATTGCCATTAGATACATAGCTCTGAACATAGCATGATTGGTATTAGATACATGGTCTGGGGCTTACCACATATGGTAGGCATTAGATATTCCCCAGAGCCGTGTATCACATGATGGGCATTAGATACACAGCTGTGCTATATCAGTGTAGCCTCCTGAAGAGCTTTATAGTGATATAGCAGGACTGGGTCAGCGTTCAGAGCACAGCCTGGTACTGCACTACTGGTCACCGCTCACCGCCGCCGCAGACCTCCGCTCTCCTCCTGTCACACTGGTGTCCCGGCTGCTCCTGTCACTACACACATTGAACACTGTGTGTGGTGTGGGGGAACGAGAAGTTCACAGAGTAGCTGCAGGCTTCACAAAAATATGAAGATTTGGAGCTCTGTATTGTAAAAAACAGCTGTTGTTTTACACTATGAAGCTAATCAGCATACCATTTCAGAATAATGATATGTAGAAACTCCTATAAAGATGGAATATTTTCAACGTTATGGTTCCGATTCAGCATTTGTTTTTATCTTGTACTGCTTTGGCAAATTTTAGTGCAAAAAGTTGCGTAGTTTGCAAAATGGCGCAAAACTAACACTAAGGTGTACTGGAAAATGACTTTTTAAAAAATTGCAATGCTGAATCGGGTGTAAACATCTGAATTAGCTAAGCTGTGGCCTCACAGCGGAAAGCAAAAAAAAAAAGCATTGAGCACATAAAAAAGACTTCAGAAAAAGCGCAAATAGACTTATGAAGTTGGGTGCAAACAAAAGAAAAGTGCAAAGGACACAAAAGTAGACCAAAACAGATGAAACAGCATTGAGGAATCAGAGCTATATGCATTCATGGCCAAAAGTGTTGGCAGCCTTGAAGTTATTCAAGAAAATTAAGTATTTTTCCACAAAATTATTGCAATTACACATTTATTTAATCGTATGAACGTATATCTTACCATCATATAAAAATAAACACCAGACAATAGACAGTGATTGAAAAATATCAAAAGGATAAAAATCAAATTTGAATATCAAGATTTTCTATATATGCAATTGCGTTATCATTTACAATATAGAAATCCTTCTTGTCACCATGGTAGGATCTCAGGGGGCACTCCTCAACAATGTGCTGGATAGTTTGGCGATCTGCTCCACAGTCACAGGTCGGAGAGTCATATTTTCCCCACTTATACATAAAATCTGCACAGACGCCAAAGTTTGTTCTGATACGATTTAGAGTAACCCATGTTTTCCTTGGTAGATTGAAGCCTGGTGGAGGGTTTTGTAAATTAGGGAACATTTGGGGATCACCTTCTACTACATTGACCCAAAGTTCTCGCCATTTCTCCTCTAAATTGAAGTTTTGTTCATGCAAGGTGATTGCAGTTCGGATGGGTGAATGTCTTGATTTCAATCGTTGTATTGTAACATCTCTGATATTTTGGTGTATTGGAAGTTTTTCATTATTCACTACTTTAGTGTACTCTTTAAGTAGGAGCTTATGTCTTCTTAGATTTGCGGGTGCGATATGACCCAGCACAGGTAACCAGTGACAGGTGTAGGTCTAATAGCACCAGATATTATACGCAAAGAGTTGTTCAGCTGAGTGTCAATTAAGTTTACATGACAGCTATTTAGCCATGCTGGAGCACAGTATTCTGCAGCAGAGTACACCAGGGCAAGAGTAGATGTTCTCAAAACAGATGTTGCCGAGCCCCATGAGGATCCACAAAGTTTCTGAATAATATTATTACGTGCTTTCAGTTTCTGTGCCAATTTATCCAGATGGGATTTAAAAGTTAGACTTCTATCAAGGGTTACACCTAAGTACTTAGGATTGAAATTGTGATTAACAGATTGGCCTTCAAATTGTACTTTAAGTTCAGTCTTGGCACTTGCATTGCACTTGGCACTTGCACTTGCAATTACACATATTTTGTCATACACATGATTATTTTCTTGTGTGTCTGTATAAGCCACACTAAGCATGGATAACAGAAAGAAGTTACAAGTCCAACTCCAGAGATCTTGATGTTCCTTTGTCCACAGTGCGCAAAAATCAAGAAATTTACAACTCATGGCACTATGGCTAATATGCCTGAACATGGACAGCAGAGAAAAATTGAAGGTTGCATTGCAGAATAGTTCAGATGGTGGATAAGTATCCCCAATCAATTTCAAAAGACATTCAAGCTGTCTTTCAGGCTCAGGGGGCACCAGTGTCAGTGCGAACTATCCGTCATTATTTCAGTCAAAACAAATGATAAGGCAGGAGACTCAGTAGGACCCCACTGCTGACTCAGAGACATAAAAAATCTAGACTGCAGTTCGTGAAATAAAAAATTGAGTAAGCTAAAATCCTTATGGGTAAACATCTTGTGGACAGATGAGACCAAGGTAGAGCTTTTTGGTAAAGCACATAATTCCACTGTTTATCGCAAACAGAACGGGGCCTATAAAGAAAAGAACACAATACCTACAGTCAAATATGGTGGAGGTTCAAATATGTTTTAGTGTTGATTTGCTTCCTCTGGCACTTGGTGCCTTGACTGTGTGCAAGGCATTATGAAATTTGAAGATTACTAAGAGATTTTCAGTCGCAATGTAGTGTCCAGTGTCAGAAAGCTGGGTTTCTATCCTAGATCATGGGTTTTCCAGTAGGACAAAGACCCCAAACATACATCAAGAAGCATCCAAAAATGTTTGGAAAGAAAGTGCTGGAGAGTTCTGAAGTGGCCAGCATTGAATCTAGATCTAAATCCCTTTGAACACTACACCTGTGGAGAGATCTTAAAATTGCTGTTGGGAGAAGGCACCCTTCAAATATGAGAGACTTGGAGCAGTTTGCAAAGGAAAAGTGGTCTAAAATTCCAATTGAGAGGTGTAAGCAACTTGTTGATGGTTACAGGAAGTAATTGATTGCAGTTATTTATTCCAAAGGATGTGCAAGCAAATATTAAGCCGAGGGTGTCAACAATTTTGTTCAGCCCATTTTTGGAGTTTTGTGTGAAATTATGTCCAATTAGTCTTGTCTTTTATTCTCAGTATTTTGTATTGTACCAATGCACACAAAGGAAATAAACAGGTGAATAACAAAACATGGGTAATTAAAATAATTTTCTTGGAGAAATACTTCATTTTCTGGAACAATTTCACGGGTGTCAACACTTTTGACCATGACTTTATATACATACACATAGATAAAATCTTTGTAATATGGTACCACACAGTTGTTCAATGATTTTATGGAATATTTGAATGACAATATGAAGTTCACTAGTAACTTGCAACAGACTCCATTGAATTGTTAGATGTACCAAATGAAATCTGCGATGGCGCCATTCATAAAAGGGGTATTGAAAACTTACAGCTACAAATTCCCTTATGAGATATGATAACCATCATCCATTTCATATAAAAAGATCTTTACCAAATTGCCAATTTCTACATTTACACCGCATTAATAGTACTGATGATATTTTTTTACAACAGGCACATGATTTAAGTGATTGACCAATAGAATGGGGTTATCCATGCGACAATATTAAAAGCAGTATTTCCGAGAGCATACCACCAGGATCGCAATAAATTAATACAATATCAAAATAAAAAAAGAAAGACAAAAGATTTGTATTATTATTTCATTATAATCTCATTAGTAATATTATTCAATCTATTATTGAAAAGAATTGGTGTATTATTGAAAGTGATCCTCTTTTGTCGGTCATTGCCAACACACATCCATTCAAAATGTTTAGAAGAAGTAGAAATTTATGAGATACTTTTGTTCATGGGACAATGACACAAAAAATCAAAATGATTGGTTAAGTAAAAGTGTACAGAATGGGAAATATACAGTATGTGTATACACTGCAACTACTGCAAATATATGCATTGCGGTAATCAAATAAAATTATGCGGTTATGTTCACAATGTTAATCATTTTTTTACTTGCCAAAATAAATATATCATTTATGCAGTTATCTGAGATTGTGGTAAATTTTACATAGGGAACACTATTTGTCCCCTATAGAGTGTGTCCACCCATATCCTGTCCACTGTCATTAACTTTAGAACGGCGGCAGCTATAGGCATAGAAGTGGTGTCTAGGTATAGTAAAGTACCCATGTGCTATGCAATGAAACCACCTATAGCGCCACCTGGTGGAAAACAACGGAGTTAGCATTTTGATCTCGAAAACAGAACGCGATAGAGAAAAAAAGTGAATTACATAGTTGCAGGGCATCATCAATTCAATATGAATCGTCACCTTGCATACAGAAATGCTATGATTAGAACGTGTAAAACTCACAAGGCTGCGGACATGACGCGATACCTCATGGAGACCCTCCTACAAGTCATTGGGTATGGTGGCTGTGTAGAGTGGCCTCCACGCTCACCTGACCTGAACCCACTGGACTTCTTTCTGTGAGGTCACATCAAACAGCAGGTATATGCGACCCCTCCACCAACATTGCAGGATCTACAACGACGTATCACAGATGCTTGTGCAAACGTATCACCTACCATATTGCACAACGTGCAGCAAGATACAGTATGCTGTCCAGAGTCCAGATGTGCATTGCAGCTGATGTTGGCCACTTTGAGCATCAAAGTTAAATGAGCGCCATATGCGTGACCAGCATTCAATGTTTTGGGGGGGGGGGTCATGGGTTTCATATCATAGCATTTCTGTATGCAAGGTGTCGATTCGTATTGAATTGATGATGCCCTTCAAGTTTTTAATTCACTTTTTTTTTCTATCTCGTTTTGCTTTCGAGATAAAAATGCTAACTCCGTGTTTTCCACCAGGTGGCGCTATAGGTGGTTTCATTGCGTAGCGCATGGCTACTTTACAATACCTAGACACCACTTCTATGCCTATAGCTGCCGCCGTTCTCAAGTTAATGGCAGTGGACAGGATATGGGTGGACACACTGTATAAATGCTTTACGGATCTACCAGACTCATCACACATAGGAGACTTGAGCATCATGGCAATCCCAATTTCATGTGGTTTTTAGGCTTGTGGTCTGAACCAGTACCAACAATGGGTGGGGATCGCCATAATTTGTTACCTAGAAAAGAGATCTCATTTATTTACAAAACAAAGGTATTTGGACCTATAGGGTTAAATGATTGCCATGATTTAAGTGTACTTCTTTCTTTTTACTATGCTTATCACCTGACAATACATAGGTTTCATGTTAGTAAATATGCTTTTTATGTTTAACATGTTTATTATATGTTTTAATTCTTTGTAATTATTTAGTTTGTTTCTTTTTTTCCATTTATCTTTCTTTTTAATTTCTGCACATGACATTGGGTGTGGAATATAAAAGAGAATGCATTTTGCATTGTAGTTAGCTAGAAGAAGCGTAGTTTACGTGAAATAGCTATGTCTCCTCTCCTCATGATAAGACCACAATAAGGTGTTGTTTTTTTCATACACCAGTGGTGAAAATGATCTCTAATGCAAAGTAACTGTTGTCCCTGTTCACTAATGTCTCTGATTGGCTGCTGCTGGAGCACAGCCCCACCCTCAGAGACAGCATCTGTGATTACACTGTCTGTGTCCTTATACTAGTGATAAATAAATAAATAAAACAATTGGCGTAGGGTCCCCTTGTATTGATACCAGCACAGATAATGCCCCAGTCTTATCTTGGCTGTGTATCAAAATAAGAGGAAGCACATGCAGCTTTTAAAAAAAAAATGTAAAAGAATAAATAATTTAAAAAAAACAGCATGCAGTCTCCCCCCAATTTTGAAACCCAGCCAAGATAAAGCCCGACACTGGGGGCTGGTATTCTCAGGCTGGGGAGACCCATGCTTATTGGCCCCACAGTCTAAAAATGGCAGCCTGCAGACACCCAGGATTTGCGCATCCATTAGATGTGAAAATCCTGGCACTTTACCCAGCTCATCCCGATTGCTCTGGTGCGGTGGCAAATGGGGTAATAAGAGGTTAATGGCAGCCCACAGCTGCCACTAAGACCTAGATTAGTAATGGGAGGCATCTATGAGACTCCCTCCCTATTACTAATCTGTAAGTGAAAGTAAATTAACACAAACACCGAAAAATCCTTTATTTGAAATAAAAGACAAAAAAGCACCCTTGTTCACCCCTTTATTAACCCCAAACACTCCTGCAGGTCCAATATAATCCACTTGAGGTCCCATGATGATTCCAGCTCTGCTACATTACTGAAGTAACAGTGTGCGATCATGGAACATGACCACCTGCTGTGAGATTCAGGCAGAGACTGAGCTATGATGATTGGTGACGTCACTCAGGTTAGTTGCGGTCACAGCTGGAGGTTCCCATGGCTCTCCACCTGTGATTGCAGGTAACCTGACCTCATTACCGCAATGAACTCTCAATGAGTTCACAGACCTGCATCTCTTGATAGAAAACTGCAGGTCTTTTTGCCACAAGATGCAGATTTGGTACTGAAATGTTTTCATCATAGTGCTGCACCCAATCTACATATCCTGGCAAAAAATAGCATCACAGCCACATGTGGTATGATGCGGTATTGATGCATTTTTTTGTTAGATGTAGATTAGGTGCAGGAATATTGTGTAGAAATTTCAGCACCAAATCTGCATCTCTTGACAAAAAATGCACAAAAATGGTTTTGACTCCATTTCGGTGCAGTTTTCTTCCAGGAGGTGTGAATTTGGTGCTGAAATCTGGTGCAGATATTACACGCATCACTACCGCATCATGCTGCATGCAATAGTGATGAATTTTTTTGCCAGGAGGTGTAGATTGGGTGCAAGAATGTGGTGTAAAACATTCAGCAGCAAATCTGCATTTCTTGTCAATAAAAACGTACTTTTCTGCCAGAAGATGCAGGTCTTTAAACTCAGTCAGAGTTACCTGCAATCACAGGCGGATGACCAAAGGAACCTCCAGCTGTGGCTGCAACTAACCAGAGTGACATCACCGCTCATCGCGGCTCAGTCTCTGCCTAAACCTCCCAGTGTTCGGTCATGATCCATGATCGCGCACTGTGATTCAGATGTAGCAGAGCTGGAATTATCGTGGGACCTCGTGTGGTTTACGTTGGACCTGCAGGGTTGTTTTTTGGATTAATAAAGTGGTGAAGAAGGATGTTTTTTGTCTTTTATTTCAAATAAAGGATTTTTTATGTGTTTATGTTTATATCTTTTCACTTACAGATTAGTAATGGGATGGTCTCATAGTCGCCTCCAATTACTAATCTAGGGCTTAGTGGCAGCTGCGAGCTGACATTAGCCCCTTAATACTCCAATTGCCACTGCACCAGGGCAGCCGGATAGAAAGCCGGGACTGTCACGTTTAATAGATGTGACAATCCTGGCAGCTGCAGGCTGCTATTTTTAGGCTGAGGGCCCAATAACCATGGGCATTCCCAGCCTAAAAATACCAGCCCCCTGCTGTAGGGCTTTATCTTAGCTGAGTATCAAAATTGGGGGGATCACACTTTTTTTTAAAATAATTGCTTTACTTATATATTTATTTTTTTAAAAAGCCGCATGCGGTTCCTACTATTTTGATACACAACCAAGATAAGCGCACGGCTGGGACTGCAGCCTGTAGCCGTGGGATTTATCTGTGCTCGCATTAATACAAGGGGTACTCTACGCCAATTGTTTTATTTATTTTTTTATTTATCATCAGTATAAAGACACAGACAGTGTGTGTGATTCCAACCAATCAGACGCTGTTTCAGAGGGTGGGGGCGTGGTCCAATGACATCCAATCAGAGACACCGGTGGAAGGGGAAAGCATTGACTATGGATGAGGGATAATTGTTGCACTCGGAAGTAGTAATGCAGTCGCCGGGACTCGGTAAGTATGTACTAGTTTAACCCTTATTTTTTTTTTTTTACTTTCACAGTCCCCACTACACCATTTTACAACACATTACTTTTGACGGCCATTGAATTTAATGGGTTCGGCTAGGATCGATGATCGGATTGGCTAGGATTGAAGAACTGACCGCGATCTCAAGAAGGATCGGCGATCCTAATCCTTGGCAGGATCACTCATCTCTAATCATAGTCACAACAAAGTTTCTTTCTTTGATGGGACTTTAACCTAATACTATGCCTCTCCTCGGCTTAAAGCCTCCAAATTTAGGGGCAGGTTGGACCTAGCATTAATAAAAAATAGCTTTAGGCTGATGGGAGGAGTGCTGACTTAGAAAAGGAGGCAGTCAAAAACCTCCAATAGTATACTACAAAACACTGACCAGTACCTCCAAACAGAATAAAGCAATAAAGCAAGTGTGAACAGGTGCAAGATGGCTTGATGAAGGTTCACACTTCAGAACTGAAACGTTGACAGTGCTACTATGGGCTAATAAACCACTGTTATTTTTTGACATACTGCCCTGGTGCTGCTCCTACATATATAAATATATATATATATATATATATATATGGCATCCCATATCACATGATCAACAGCAAGTCAAATGGTAAACCCCCTCCAGTGATAACTCATGTTGAGCAGGATATTATCTAATCTGTTATTAAAGGGAGGCAAAAATACAAGATTGCAATTATGTGATTCCATTGTCACTAATGCATCATCTGCTGCGTAGTGTTTGAAGTCTGTTAATATTTACATCTGTAATATATCCAAACATTTTTCCTAAAAATACTTTATTATTAGTATGGGTCTAGGTCAGAGGTGGATGTTACAAAGTAGAGCTGCTGTACAAAAATGGATGTAAACTGACTGCTGACCAACACCCCGGCAGGCAAATGATCATTGCCCATGTGCATCACTGGCATGAATTTCTTTAGTGCCTTCAGTAAGCTTTCATAGTAGTGATATCTAAATTGCTAAATTTCCGTGGTCTCCAAAAACTTAGCTAACTTCCTGTTCTGCTCAGCACAGATCTTCACTGGCACAGAGGGGGTAACAGACAGGGGCATACATAGAAATCATGGGGCCCCATAGCAGAAGTTCTAATTGAGCATAATTAATGCATATAGAACTGTAAAATGGCCATCAAATAACCCTCCATAACGTATAAAGGCTCCCTAATAGCCCTCCAAATACTATAATGGCCCCCAGATTGCCTTCCATATAGTATAATTGGCCCCACATAGTAAAATGCACCTACCATAGTCCTCCATATAGTATAATGGGAACCACATAGTCCTCCATATAGTATAATGCACATAACTAAGCTGCAAGTGTAGGGCACTTGAGACACCGGTTCTGAGGCTGTTGTGCCGCCCCTGCAGCAGCAGCCACTCAATTAAAAGGAGGGAAATATTTACAAGGGATAGTTCATGACGCCACCCGTGGTTTGCGGTAAGGGTGTACTGCCGCTGCCGATGGGAGTACCCTGGGGCAGATGGAATGGGGCAGCCAGGTGGTGATCCTTCCACAGGTAGGGGAGGCCCCGGGACTCTGGAGGAAGGTGGCGGACAGTGTTGTGCAGGCTATGCGGGCAGGCAGGATGCAGGGAGGGCAGTGTACTCACTCAGGTCGTACGGATGTTGATGCGACCAATAAGCAGACTCTGACACAGAAGTAAACCAAGTCTCTGGGTATCACTGCCACTTTGGGGAGCCCGTCCGGGTGTCCATCCCCACTGGTATTGCTTAGTGGTCCGGAGCCTGCCTCCATGCACAATTGTGTAGATGTTCCTAGGTGACCCATGAGCCTGAAGCTGTCAGGGTCCCACTCCCTTTATTTAGTGGAGCATTACTCTTGATGGCTGGCACTTGGGATCTCAGTGGGTCGCATAAGCTGGAAAACCCTATCCCCCTCCTTGTGCTGATAACTTTAATCTCTGAGTACTTGGGGAAAGTTCATAAAGAGACTATCCTCCACAGGTTAATTATCAGGTTGCGTGAAGCTACTCCCTGATCTAGGGTCCTGTACCCCGCCGTGCTTGGTACCGGTCTGGTTACTGGACTTTCTGGTGCCGACCGTTCTCCAAAACTAAGTCAGCACACTCCTTTCCAATACCCTGCGACTGGGTCTCCGACTCCTCTGGTCCCAGACCACCGTCTGCGACCCAACGAAGGTCACACAGGGAGCTACAATTCCCCAAGCTCCTCACTCTTTGGGAGCTACTACTGATCTGACTAAGTCCCTCCCACCAGTCTGTCTGACCCCTAGGTGGGTGGCCCTATTCCAGCTAGACAACCCACTAGTGTGTCTGACAGGGTGTGGTTGGGATTTGAATGCTGATGGGAGCAATACCAGTGTTTAGGAACCCAGAAGCATGGAGGGTGGGTTCTGCACCATGAGAGACGAGAGTGCAGTTCCCTGTGACACACTGATGTAGTCAGGGGCGTCACACTGTCTCTTATACCACTACTCACAAGTAGAGACTTCGTCAGATAGCTTGACTCAACTGCAGAGAGATGTATGAAGATTCCAGAAGAAGTGGTTTATTTTTCAGCTGAATTCATGTATTTATGCACAGTTACAGTAGGTAAAAAGGACAATTCTAAACCAGGGATGCAAAGACCTGAGCTTCTAACGTGGCCGACATGCACAGAATGAGGAAGAAGGGAAGCGTTACTAACATCAAAACAGCTACAGGAAGAGAGGGAGGGCAAAACTACTGAAAGGCAAACCTTATTGCATAGCAACATGACATAAACAGTACAATGACAATACAATACTGTTTGATACCCAAGCCGCGGGATATAACACCCATATACTATAGATAGCCCTCCATATAGTATAATGCACCCACCATAGTCCTCCATATATTATATTGCATACTCCATAGTCCTACAAATAGTATTATGGCCACTGGACACCAGTGCACTCACAAATTTAAACAAAAAATACATCTTGGCGCAGTAGGCGTGCTGCAGTAATGTCATAATGCCGCTGTGCTGAGCTGTCAGGTGTCAGACGCAGTGGGAGAATGATGGAGCAGAGAGCGCTCTCTCCCTCTTTCAGTATTGCTTTTCACTATGTCAGCATCCACAATCACACTACAGTTAAGAGTAGAGATGAGCGAACCGGTCGTGGTTCGGCTCGAGTTCGGTTCGCCGAACGGAGGTCCCGTTCGAGTTCGGTTCGTCGACCGTTCGACGAACCGAACTCGAACCGCATAGGAAACAATGGCAGGCAATCACAAACACAGAAAAACACTTAGAAAACACCCTCAAAGGTGTCCAAAAGGTGACAAACAACTCACAACACAACACAAACACATATGAAAGTGACAAGGACATATACTCATGCGAAAACAAAAGAGCTGGACAAGGAAAAAGAGGAGGAGACACAGATATAGGCATGGCACACCCTTCTAAAATCATGTAAAACACCGCAAGGTGACTCCAAGCGGAGTCTCCCTTTTTTCCAAAAATTGGGCCACACACACACCCACCCCTTCAGTGGCAGCAGTTGTGCCCCAGTTGTACACTTCACAGCTAGATTTGCATCAAGCACATTCAAAAATACGCCATTCTTCCCCAGGATGACACCGGGGTAGGTAGCAAAGTCTTTGCTGAACCATGACTTAATCATCTTGGCTCCTTTTAAAAAACACAGCAAGCAAGGGTTACTCCAAGCGGAGTCTCCCTTTTTTCCAAAAATTGGGCCCCACACACACCCACCACTTCAGTGGCAGCAGTTGTGCCCCAGTTGTACACTTCACAGCTAGATTTGCATCAAGCACATTCAAAAATACGCCATTCTTAACCGTCCCCAGGATGACACCGGGGTAGGTAGCAAAGTCTTTGCTGAACCATGACTTGTTCATCTTGGCTCCTTTTAAAAAACACAGCAAGCAAGGGTTACTCCAAGCGGAGTCTCCCTTTTTTCCAAAAATTGGGCCCCACAGACACCCCATCAGTGGCAGCACTTGTGCCCTAGTTGAAAACAGGATGTTTTGATTTGCCTCAAGCACATTCCAAATCCACAAGCATTTACTCTCCCCAGGATGACACAGGGGTAGTAAATTCCTTGTGGATCCATGACTTGTTCATTTTGATGAACGTTAGTCTGTCCACATTGTCACTGGACAGACGCGTGCGCTTATCTGTCAGAACACACCCAGCAGCACTGAAGACATGTTCAGAGATAACGTTGGCAGCTGGACACGACAAAATCTCCAAGGCGTAAGTGGAGAGCTCTGGCCATTTTTCAAGATTTGAAGCCCAAAATGAGCAAGGCTCCATTTGCAAAGTCATGGCATCGATGTTCATTTGGAGATACTCCTGTATCATCCTCTCCAGCCGTTGACTGTGTCAGACTTGTTGTCTCTGTTGGCCTTGCAAAGGAGGGTCTAAAAAAATTATGAAAAGATTCAATAAAATTGCTGTTACCAGCACCAGATACGGTGCTACTGGTACGGGTAGACTGTTGAAGATGACGAGACCGTCCCATGTTTGTCAAGTTACAACTGGGAGATTCACTCCGTGCACCACGGTTGTTTGGTGGAAAAGCCGAGCTAAGATCGAGTAACAGCTTCTGCTGATATTCCTGCATACGTGCGTCCCTTTCTATGGCTGGAATTATGTCACAAAATTTGGACTTGTACCGGGGATCTAATAGTGTGGCAAGCCAGTAGTCATCATCACTTCTAATTTTGACAATACGAGGGTCATGTTCGAGATAGTGCAGCAAGAAAGCACTCATGTGTCTTGCGCAGCCATGCGGACCAAGTCCACGCTGTGTTTGTGGCATAGAGGTGCTAACCGTTCTTTCTTCCTCTGACATCTCCCCCCAACCTCTTTCAACTGAAATTTGACCAAGGTCTCCCTCATCCGCTGAGTCTTCCATGTCCATGGACAGTTCGTCCTCCATTTCTTCATGTTCTCCTGCACCTTCCTCAACATTTCGCCTGCTACCATGCGCCCTTATTGATCCCTGTCCCCCATGGTCCCATGCCTGCCACGTTGGTGATGATGAACGTCTGGACCTTGGTGATGTTGTTGTCCCTTGCGCATATGAATCCTCCTGTAGTTCCTCCCCTTCCTGTTGTCCCACCCCCTGACTCCGAATAGTGTTTAGCGTGTGCTCCAGCATGTAAATGACTGGAATTGTCATGCTGATAATGGCATTGTCAGCGCTAAACATATTCGTCGCCATGTCGAAACTGTGCAGAAGGGTGCATAGGTCCTTGATCTGAGACCACTCCATCAGGGTGATCTGCCCCACCTCTGCATCTCGTTGGCCCAGGCTATACGTCATGACGTATTGCACCAGGGCTCGGCGGTGCTGCCACAGTCGCTGTCACATGTGGAGAGTCGAATTCAAGCGTGTCGCCACATCACATTTCAGGTGATGAACCGGCAGGCCGAAAGACTTCTTAAGCGATGCAAGTCGCTCAGCTGCGGCAGTTGAACGGCGGAAGTGAGCAGACAGTTTTCGTGCCCTGGTCAGAAGGCCATCTAGGCCGGGATAGTGTGTTAAAAATTGCTGGACAACAAGGTTCAACACGTGAGCCATACAAGGCACGTGTGTCACCTTGCCCAGGCGAAGGGCCGCACCCAGGTTTGCAGCATTGTCGCACACGGCCTTACCAGTCTGCAGGTTGAGTGGAGACAACCATTTATTAAATTCGGACCGCAGAGCTGACCACAACTCCTCAGCTGTGTGACTCTTATTCCCAAGACATGTCAAGCTAAAGACCGCCTGATGCCATTGCGCTCTGCTGCCAGCATAGTAATGAGGGGTGCGTGATTCCTTCTGCGCAGTGAGAACGCTGGTGGCCTGACCAGGCAGGCTTGGGGCGGAGGTGGAGGACACAGATGAGGTGGAGGAGGCAGAAGCAGTGGCGGAACTTGGACAGACAGAGGATTGACACACAAGTCGTGGGGACGGCAAGACTTGTGCAGCAGACCCTTCACCATCTATCACCATAGTTACCCAGTGCCCAGTCAGCGACATGTAACGTCCCTGTCCATGCTTACTGGTCCAAGTATCGGTGGTGAAATGCACCCGTTCACACACAGAGTTTCTCAAGGAAGAGGTGATGTTGTGTGCGACATGCTGGTGTAGCGCGGGCACACCTTTCTTAGAGAAGTAGTGGCGACTGGGCATCTGGTACTGGGGCACAGCGACAGACATAAGGTCTCTAAAATCCTGTGTGTCCACCAGGCGGAAAGGCAGCATTTCGGTAGCCAAGAGCTTACAGAGGGATAAAATCAACCTCTTAGCTTTGTCATGGGTCGCAGGAAATGGCCTTTTATTTGTCCACATCTGAGGGACAGAGATCTGGCTGCTGTGTGTAGACGGTGTTGAGTAGGGTGTCCCTGGAAAAATGCAGGTTTGTGAGGAAAGTGCAGGCGTAGACATGATGTTGCCTTCATCCAACGTTGGTGCTATCGATGGCTGAGAGAGCTGTACACACGCACTTGTTTCCCTTTCCAAACCAACTGACGACCTACCAAGCAAACTGCCTGTTGCGATTACAGTGGTGGAAGTTGTGCGTGGAAAACCAGGTGTGACAGCTGTCCCCACAGTCCTAGAAGATGAAGAGCGCGCGGATGCACTGGAAGGGGCAGGCCGTGGATGGTTCGCTCCGCTAGGCCGCATTGCAGCACGGTGAGCTTCCCACTGGGACATATGATATTTATTCATGTGACGATTCATGGAAGAAGTTGTCAAACTGCTGAGGTTTTGCCCTCTACTAACAGAATCATGACAAATTTTACGGATCACATAATTTGGGCGATCTTTTTCTATGTCAAAAAAGGACCAGGCTAGGCAAGGCTTAGAGGGCATGCGACCTGCTGAGCCCCCCCGACTAGTGCTCAGAGGCAGAGTGGTGGCTGATGATGCAGTTGTAGACGTGCTACCAGTGCTCCGACTCTGTCCAGGAAGGCGCAAGGTAACTTCGTCATCGGTTGCATCCTCCTCCACCGCCTCTGTTGACTTCCTCGAGTGCCTGACTGTGGGTTGACAGTAGGTGGGATCTAGAACTTCCTCATCAATTGTTGTGTTTGCACTCCCCTCACCCTCAGACCGAGCCTCTTCTTTCCCTGACCGAATATTTAAGTTGTCATCCCAATCTGGTATCTGCGTCTCATCGTCATCAGTATGTTCCTCATTGTCTATAACCACAGGTGTTACAGTTTGTCACAAAGGGTCAACATTATGCTCAGAAACTTGGTCCTCACGGCCTGTATCAGAGTCACAAAGGTTCTGGGCATCACTGCAGACCATTTCCTGGTCTGTACTCACTGTAGCTTGGGAGCAGACCTCTGATTCCCAGGCTATAGTGTGACTGAACAGCTCTGCAGACTCAGCCACCATACTGTGCAGGGCGGATGGAGACTTCAGAGCTGGGAGAAAGCAAGTTGGATTGGGATGACAACTCAGAGGACTGGTGTTTTTTGGATGCGGTAGTTGAGGTGGCTGAGAGAGCACTTGTTGGACCACTTGAGATCCATTCAAGCATTTTCCTTTTTTGGCCATCATCTACCTTTGTTCCAGTTGTTCGTGTCCGTAAAAAAGGGAGCACATCGGATTGTCCACGGTAAGTAGTAGACATCTTTCTTTTGCTGGTAGATGGTCTATCTTCAGCAGATGTTAATGGAGCTTTGTCACCTTCCCCACGGACAAACCCTTTTTTTCCTTTTCCAACACGCCTCTTCCCCTTTCCATCAGCATCTGTCATTTTGCCACTCATGTTGATTGCGACAAGATTGTGCACTTAAAATGTGGTAGTAAAAATTGAGAGGTGGTGTAGATTGCAGCGGTGGTCTAGCTTTATTAACAGCAGAATAATAAAGAATAATTATCCCTGACAATGCAACTACGGCCCTTAAACTGGCAGCATAAATTGCAAGTATAATAGCTTTGTAACAATGAGCTGGGATGTTCAATGCAGACGTGCTGCAAATATCTTTGCACTAGTGGGACTATACAGAAGTCCAACAGCCACTTTTATGATGCCACTAAGTTCACTCAGTGTTTGCTAGTATAATGGCTTAGTAACTATCAGTTTGAGTGTGCAATGCAGGCAGACGTGCTGCAAATATCTTTGCACTACTGGGACTACACAGAAGTCCAACAGCCACTTTTATGATGCCACTAAGTTCACTCAGTGTTTGCTAGTATAATGGCTTAGAAACAATGAGTTTGAGTGTGCAATGCAGGCAGACGTGCTGCAAATATCTTTGCACTAGTGGGACAATACAGAAGTCCAACAGCCACTTTTAGGATGCCACTAAGTTCACTCAGTGTTTGCTAGTATAATGGCTTAGTAACAATGAGTTTGAGTGTGCAATGCAGGCAGACGTGCTGCAAATATCTTTGCACTAGTGGGACAATACAGAAGTCCAACAGCCACGTTTAGGATGCCACTAAGTTCACTCAGTGTTTGCTAGTATAATGGCTTAGTAACAATGAGTTTGAGTGTGCAATGCAGGCAGACGTGCTGCAAATATCTTTGCACTAGTGGGACAATACAGAAGTCCAACAGCCACTTTTATGATGCCGCTAAGTTCACTCAGTGTTTGCTAGTATAATGGCTTAGTAACAATGAGTTTGAGTGTGCAATGCAGGCAGACGTGCTGCAAATATCTTTGCACTAGTGGGACAATACAGAAGTCCAACAGCCACATTTAGGATGCCACTAAGTTCACTCAGTGTTTGCTAGTATAATGGCTTAGTAACAATGAGTTAGAGTGTGCAAAGGGCAGGAGGGTACAGTGCCAGGGTTGTGGGTCTCTGGGTAGAGGAAAGGAAGCCTGCTTTTCTATCCCTCCTAATGGGGAATTGCAGCGAGGAAATCCCTGACCTTAGCTACACAGACGCTGTCATCTTGTGTAGCTGTTAAACTCTGTTTTCACGGACCTGTCACCTATGGCTCTGACCCTGCCGGTATTAGCCCTTAAAAGGACTGATAGAAACTTCTATCCCTATTCTGTACAGCGCTGTGTATGGAGCGTACACAGCAGTATCGGAGATAGGAGCTGCACCAGTGATGACTGACACCAAGGACGCAGAAGGCAGATAATGGCGTGCTGGAGGAAAATTTCCATTTTCATAATGCAGGGACATGTGACATGGACATCCTATCACACATGCCGTTGCTTCTCTGGCTAAAAGTCCACTTAGCTGTGTGTGTGTCTGGGATTGGCTGACATGCTGGCCCGCCCCACTACACGCGCGCGCTTAGGGAAGAAAGACAAGGAAAAAAATAAAAAATGGCCATTATACATACAGCAGTGATCTGAATGCGCTGTTCCCGCACACTGTACGCTGAAATTTCATAATAGTGTGAGTCACAGAGTGACTTACACTATTACAGCGGAAAGCCAGCTAGGAATTAGCTGGTCTTTTTGCTGCTAGAACCGTTCTCGAATGTATCTAGAACTATCGAGCTTTAGCAAAAAGCTCGAGTTCTAGTTCAATCTAGAACAGCCCCCAAAATCACTCGAGCCGCGAACTGGAGAACCTCAAACCGCGAACCGCGCTCAACTCTAGTTAAGAGTATGATGCCAGGCTGAAGGGCCTAGTACTGATGCTTAGCCCCCATAACTTACGGGCCCCATGGCAGCTGCATGGTCTGCCACCAGTGATCACGAATAAAGATGAAAAAGAATCCGGATCAATGCTGCGCTAGAAACCACATGAATTCAAGGATGTGTATAAAAACACAGGTCAACGCATTTCAAAGACATATCCGTCTTCTTCATCAGGACACAAGAAACAATACAGGAAAATTCACAAGAAGCAGTATTTTATACACGCTTGAGAAGTGCCACGTTTGCAAGTGTGAGTCATCAGTCCCATGACTCAGAGCCACGTGGAAAATGTGAAAAAAAGAAAAATGAAGGAAAATTATAAATAAATAAATAAATGTAAACATTTATATATATATATATATATATATATATATATATGTATTGTATATGTATATATATATATATATATATATATATATAAAAAATTCTCCATTCCACATAATTTAATTTTTCACTCATTGTTCATAACCTTTTTGGCATGTTTTTCACTTTCTATTTGCACACCGCATCTCTTATAGAGCGGTGGTTTGCTATGACCTGCTCCTGAGCATGCCTGTCAAACACAGAGCGCCCGGAGTTCTATTATATTTCTCCACACCTCCCCGCTTTTTTTTTTGGAATACTGTCAATTTTTGGAATTCTTTAAATAACACATATCACACAAAAATGTTTTTCTTTTAGAGATTATTTATTTTCACAAAATGAATGCGGCTATAGAAATCTTCCTTTCCCTCACATTTTTTTCTCTTCTTCCCCCCTTTTTTTTATATTTTTTCTTTTTTTTTCACATTTTCCACATAGCTCTGAGTCATGGGACTGATGACTAATGCGGGCGTCACACGAGACAATCTATCATGCGATCGCACGAGCGATCGCACCTGCCCCCGTCGTTTGTGCGTCACGGGCAATTAGTTGCCCGTGGCGCACAAAGTCGTTAAACCCCCATCACACGCACTTACCTGCTGATCGACGTCGCTGTGGGCGGCGAACATCCACTTCCTGAAGGGGGTGGGACGTTCGGCATCACAGCGACGTCACACAGCGGCTGGCCAATAGAAGCGAAGGGGCGGAGATGAGCGGGACGTAACATCCCGCCCATCTCTTTCCTTCCTCATTGCCGGCAGGACGCAGGTAAGCTGTGTTCATCGTTCCCGGGGTGTCACACGGAGCGATGTGTGCTGCCCCGGGTACGATGAACAACCGGCGCAGAGAAGAAGAAATTACTTTTTGAAAATGAGCGACGTGTCAACGAGCAACGATAAGGTGAGTATTTTTGCTCGTTCACCGTCGCTCGTAGCTGTCACACGCTACGATATATCAGACGATGCCAGATGTGCATCACTTACGACGTGACCCCACCAACATATCGCACGATATATTGTCTGGTGTGACGCCCACATAACACTTGCAAACGTGGCACTTCTCAAGCATGTATAAAATACTGCTTCTTGTGGATTTTCCTGTATTGTTCCTTGTGTCCCGATGAAGAAGACGGATAAGTCTTTGAAACGCGTTGACCTGCAGAAATAAAGAAAAGGGGTTTTATACACATCCTTGGATTCATGTGGTTTCTAGCGCAGCATTGAACCTGATTCTTTTTCAGCTTTATTATTCACCATTTTTTTTCAGGGCTGCTGCTGACCACTTTTGAAATATGTGCTTCAAGGAGTTGCGCCTTTCACAACTTCAGCAGGTGAGTGTGTCTTTGGCACCTTATTTGTAAAATCTCATACCTGGTAAGACCCTATGTGCGCTTTCTTTTCCACGAACAAATAAACCAGTGGTCACAGACAGATCTTTTGGCAAATCTGCATTTTCCTCTAACATCATGCCTTCTAATCTGCTCTGCTTGATAGGGTGTAGCTGCCGATATCATGCTGATTGACAGCCAACTCCCCACTCCCTAACTGCATGGAACCAGCTGTTAATTAGTATGACGACAGTCACGCCCCTTCTACAGAGCAAACCAGTCCCTGACCACTCTGAAGAGGTGTCGAGTAGAACAGGTAGGTAGTTAACAACTGCCTGCCTTTCAGTTCCCATAGTAAAAAAATAAAATAGTCCCTGATAACCCCTTAAACCCTTCACGACATCCGCCATACATGTACGGCGCTATGGTGTGTTCTTGTAAACCCCCCGCACATGCACAGCGCCGCAAGTTCTAGTCACCGTGCTGCATGGCGCGGTGACCAAGTTAAGGGGGGTGCTATCTCTGACAGTAGACCATCCTTGCACGTCGCTCTGGAGCCACCAATTCTGACCAGCCAATTATAGCGTTTTACAATAAATTTGCAATTACAGCAGTCAAAATTACTTGAGATTATTAACCCTTTTGGCACCAAATGGTTACTGACCAATCGGCGCCACAAGGAATAATTTAAAATGCTGATCACCACTCTACATGTCATCTTTACCTCAGAGCTGGTGTGCAGAGCAGTTGTGTAGACCCCCTGTGTGCTACTTGGCTAATGGTGGCCAGTCCAATCTTGTTTGTTCTCCTGTCTCCTGCGATCTCCGTGCTCTGTGTCTGCTGTGCTATGTGCTTGCCTGTGTGACTTATCTGATCACAGGAGAAGCAATAGTTCCTGACTCCCTGTTCCAGATCCCCCCCCAATTCTCACACTCTCCATTTGCGTTTTTGGAGCACATTTGTTTTTTTGCACCATTTGTGTGTCGCAATTCTCAATTTAATTTTGCGCTGAGCAACCGTGCTCAATTTTGGCACAGTTTTTTTTTACACTAACCTGTGCGCTTCCTGCGTTCGCAGTACTCTGATCGGTATTGCTGCTGATCAGAGTCTGCTCCAAGTGACTTTTTCTTTTCTTCTATAAGTAGAGAATGTCACACTGCTAGAGGTGTTCAATTTTTTGTAGCTTCATAGATAACGCATTAGGAGAGCATACGTTCCAGAAAGTGAAAAATAATAATAAGCATCAAGTAACTTCATAGTTAAAGGGAACCTGTCATCAGAAATTTTGCACTAAACCTAAAAGATTCCCCCTCTGCAGCTCCTGGGCTGCATTCTAGCAAGGTTCATATTGTTCTTGTGCCCCCTTTCAGACCAAAATAAAGACTTTATAAAGTGGTACCTTTTTGCATTCAAATCTTGATAATGGCACACGGGGGCGGGCTCTCTGGTGTCCGTTAGTCTGCCTCCTGCCGCTTTAGGCCGTCCCCCATCGCGCAATTTCATACCTCAGGAGGCCGCCCAGTGCGTCCGAGGTCTCGCGCATGCGCCGTGCCACTCTAGCGGGACTGTGCAATGTGCACAGTGTGACCGCTGGTGACGTGTTGCGCAGGCAAGACATTGTGGGCGGCGCTGTGATTTTCATCAGCAAGTACCTGCCCATAATCTCATGCTCGCGCTTTCACCACCACCTCCACCGTTCTGCGCAAGCACTGGCCAGCTTACCTCACGTCACCTCTTTCCCATCTTACCCTGGATCAGTAAATAGATGGGAGGAGCGGAGCAGGACACCAGCGATCAGGAGGAGACGCGGAGAGGAGCTACCGACGTACATAGTAAAAAAACATGTAAAATCAAATCCCGCTAGAGTGGCACGGCGCATGCGCGAGACCTCGGACACACCAGGCAGCCTCCTGAAGTATGAAATTGCGCGATGGGGGACGGCCTAAAGCGGCAGGAGGCAGACTAATGGACGCCAGAGAGCCTGCCCCCGTGTACCATTATCAAGATTTGAATACAAAAAAAGGTACCACTTTTTAAAGTCTTTATTTTGGTCTGAAAGGGGGCACAAGAACAATAGGAACCTTGCTAGAATGCAGCCCAGGAGCTGCAAAGGGGGAATCTTTTAGGTTTAGTGCAAAATTTCTGATGACAGGTTCCCTTTAATGAATTGGGGCAGTGGACATCGCAGTGCTAGTAGCGTCCATTTTTCTCTAGCAGAATAATAATAGCGGGGAGTAACTTCATATGTAGTGCATTAGGGGAGTGGACATCGCAGTGTTAGTGACGTCCATTTTTCTCTTGCAGAAAAATAATAATAGTTAGTGTTGAATAGCTTCATACCTAGCGTACTTTTTTTATTACTTCTACTGATTTTTTTTTTCATTTTATTCTTCTTGTTTCTGGTAATATTTTTCTTTTTACATTTTTCCTCTACTTTTTTGTTTCACCTTTTTTTTTCCCTCCTTTTATTCTGTATTTTTTCTTGCTTTTTTTCTCTCCTTTTTATAGTACATTTTATAATAAATAGTAGCCTTTACACAGACGCACCACACAATACACATGTAAAAGCACCACTTACATATACATCCCCACTGGCTAAAAGAATAACAAAAATGACCAGAAGAAGATGCTATTCAGCAGAGAAGTATAGGGGGGTCAGGGCTATGTCCACCCCTGCAGAACTAGCCGACACACTGGTGATTTATGTCTAATGTTATAATATGTATGTGTATTGTGTAAGTGGCCAGCAGGTAGCAGTCTGGCTCAGGGATAGCAGTCCTGCCACCTGGGTAGGCAGACTAAGGGTTAAGGAAGAGGAGGAGAGCAGCTTATAAAAAGGACAGTGTGATGGAAGAGGAGTAGGAGAGTCCCCAGGAGGAGATATTGAAAGGAAGCTCAAATCTATTGACTAAATTTGTGATCCCTAAGTGTCACCCCTACGATCACGGTCACCCGGGATCCTGCACGAAGAGGATTGTCTAACTGTATCCCCAGAAGAGGAGTAAAGTTTGGTTTCTCGGGGAGGCGTCCGATTTCCTGGATACGAATACCCTAGGAAACCCCCTGCGAGATCGAAGGTCAGTTGTGCCTTCAGGAGTAGGGTATGTCTCTGTCCTGGCCTAAGCTCCAACGGAAAAGTGCTCATACATGGCCCTTGCAAGGTGCAAGCAATCCCTGTGGGTGCAATGGAGTGGCCAAAAAGACTATCTGATTCTGTCTGTGCTAGTGGTGTCTTATGGAGCCCAGGTGCCAGGAAAGCGGTCGGCCACGAACTTGCATTGTGAGAGGGAGTCTGGAGGGAACCCCTATGGGACCACGAATGGTGCCCAGGTCTTGCAGAAGGAATTAATGCTATAAATGCAGTGGAGAAGATGAATGCTGTATATGTTCCCTTGTAACCTTCCCTTGACCCAACCTCTGCTACCAGCTACCGCCCCATATCACTACTCCCACTTGCCTCAAAACTCCTGGAGCAGCATGTCCATGCTGAACTTTCCTCCCACCTCTCCTCTAACTCTCTCTTTGACAACCTACAGTCCGGCTTCCGTCCTCATCATTCTACCGAAACTGCCCTGACTAAAATCACAAATGACTTACTTACTGCCAAAGCTAACAACCACTTCTCTATACTCCTACTTCTAGACCTATCCTCAGCCTTTGACACTGTCGACCACTCCCTGCTACAACAGATTCTCTCTTCCCTTGGTGTCAGAGACCTCTCCCTCTCTTGGATCTCTTCATACCTCTCCAACCTCACTTTTAGTGTCTCCCACTCCCACACAACCTCTTCATCCCGCCATCTCTCTGTTGGCGTCCCTCAAGGCTCTGTCCTGGGACCCTTACTGTTTTCCATCTATACATTTGGCCTGGGACAACTCATAAAGTCCCATGGCTTCCAGTACCACCTATATGCCGATGACACTCAGATCTACCTTACTGGCCCAGATGTCAATTCTCTGCTGTCCAGAATCCCAGAGTGCCTATCGGCTATATCTTCCTTCTTTTCCTCTCGCTTCCTAAAGCTCAATGTGGCCAAAACTGAACTGATCATCTTTCCTTCATCTCACCTACACTCTCCACCTGATCTATCTATTACAATAAATAACATTACGCTCTCGCTAGTACCCAAAGTTCGCTGCCTCGGAGTGACCTTTGCCTTGTCCTTCATATCACACATCCAATCCCTCACCACCTCCTGCCGTCTTCAACTCAAAAATATTTCCAGAATCCGCCTGTTACGGGGGGCTGTCTGATAATAACCTAAAGGAGTATCAGACAGTCAGGGTCCACCGTGCAAAGACTTTGCTGCAGACTATGGCAGAATGCAATACCTCTGTTAACTCACAGAAGAATATAATAAGTAAGTAAAGCAATTCCTCCCTTACTTGGAGGGTGTGTGGAATGATCTCTGTTAATAATCACAGAGACAAAGGCAATGTGTGCGAAATGGCACCTACCTAGGTCCGCTCTTCTAGTGGTGCAAAAGAGACGAACAGCAGCGTAAGCCGCACAAAGCTCCTACCTGCGTTCGCTCCACTAGTGTGCGAGGACACGAAAACGAACCACTAGATATGGCACCTGCCTAGGTCCGCTCTTCTAGTGGTGCAAAAGAGACGAACAGCAGCGTAAGCCGCACAAAGCTCCTACCTCTGTTCGCTCCCCTAGTGTGCGAGGATACGAACAACTGCCAGACGCAGTATAAGGAACGTTACCCTAGCGGCAACGTCCACCTACGAGTCGAATCACAAGGCCCAGCCAGACCATGTGCCTCAGGCACCTGCCTATGTCCGCTCCCCTAAGAGGTAAGGATACGGACAGCAGCCGAAGCTGTAAGGTATAAGAACGCTACCCTGCCGGTAGCGCTCACCTAGCATAGACAGAGGAATGCCTAGAGGAACGCGCACAGAGCGTCTACTCTTATGCATGAACCAAGAGGACTGAGCGCCATGCGGCATGTGTCAGGGTCTTATATAGACTCTGTGCCTCATCCAAGATGGAGGACACCAGAGCCAATCCGCTGCCAGAACGACAGAAGTGACGTCATGCTGGCCTATCACCGAGCAAGGCGTCACAAGCACATGACCAGCGACCAATCGGCATAGAAGGTGTCAGAGACATGTGACCTCGTGTCAGCGATGATGTCACCCGCACATGTGCAATGGCTCCAAGATAGGACTTAGTCTCCGGCGCTCGCACATGTGCAGTAGCAAGAAATCTGGACTTAGTCTCCAGCGCTCGCACATGTGCAGTAGCAAGAAATCTGGACTTAGTCTCCAGCGCTCGCACATGTGCAGTAGCAAGAAATCTGGACATAGTCTCCAGTGCTCGCAGCAAACGTAACAGTACCTCCCCCTCAAGGGCCCACCTCCCGGCGACGCAGGTAATCGGCAGCTAAGTCGGGAGCATGGACAGCCTCCTCAGGCTCCCAAGAGCGATGTTCCGGGCCATAGCCCTCCCAATCTATCAAGAAGAACCTGCGCCCTCTAACCATCTTAGAACCAACTATGGCTCGTACCTCATAGCTAGAGCGAGAGGAATCAGAGGCAGGAGAGTGCACTTCACGAGCGTGAGGTAAAATAGCCGGCTTTAGCAGTGAGACATGGAATTTGTCATGAATCCTAAGATGGACAGGTAACTTCAATTGGTAGACTACAGGATTTACCTGTCGAAGAACCTCATAAGGACCCAGGAAGCGAGGAGCAAATTTGACAGAGCTCACTCTAAGTCTTACGTGTTTTGCAGAGAGCCACACAAAGTCCCCTGGAGAAAAGACAGGAGCCGGGCGACGAAACCGACCGGACACCGTCTTCATACGGTCCTTAGCTGCTTGGATCGACTCTTGAGTCTGATCCCAAACCTCTCCGGCATTAGTTGCCCAGTCGGCCACAAGAGGAGGAGGTGCAGCAGCGGGAAACGGTACCGGTACCCTAGGGTGTTGCCCATTATTGAGTACGAACGGTGTCTGCCCAGTGGCCTCAGCCAGCGAATTGTTAAGGGCAAATTCTGCCCAGGGTAGGAGGGAGGATCAGTTATCATGGTTCTCAGCAACAAAGTGTCGAAGGTATATAATCATAGATTGATTGGTACGTTCAACCAAACCATTGGTCTCCGGATGGTATGCCGAAGAGAGATTCAACTCAATTTGCAGAAGGCTACAAAGATCTCGCCAGAAACGGGAAGTAAATTGCGGGCCTCTATCACAAATGATACGATCTGGCATCCCGTGAAGCCTAAAGACATGCTTGAGGAATTGTTTGGCTAGTACCCTGGAAGATGGGATTCTCGATAACGGTACGAGATGAACCATCTGGGAGAAATGGTCCGTAATGACCCACACAAATCTATGTCCCTGTGAACATGGAAGATCACCCACAAAGTCCATGCCTACCACCTCCCATGGTCTATCTGGCACTGGTAAAGGATGCAAGAGCCCAGCCGGTCTCTGCCGTAATGGACGGTTGCGAGCCCACGAGTAGCAGGAACCGACATATCTCTTGACGTGGCTGGCTAAGTGTGGCCACCAATACCACCTCTCCAGTAACTCTCGTGTCCGCCTAATACCAAAATGCCCACCCACCTTTGAGGTGTGGGCCCATGACAGTATATCATTCTGTCGATCAGGCGGAACAAAGGTCTTGCCCGGTGGGATTTGGTCTAACGTCACAGGGGAGAGCGTATGAAAAACCCTGGAGGGAAGGATAAGACGAGGTTCGTCAATCTCTTCCTGGGTAGAAAGCATAGAGCGAGACAGGGCATCTGCCTTGTTATTCTTACTCCCAGACAGATAGTTGATGGAGAAGTGAAAGCGGGAGAAAAACAAGGACCAGCGGGCTTGGCGAGGATTCAGACGCTGAGTGGTTTGTAAGTACGTCAGATTCTTATGGTCTGTATAGACCTGGAAAGGATGTTTCACTCCTTCCAGCAAGTGACGCCACTCCTCCAAGGCTAATCTCAAGGCGAGCAGTTCCCTATCCCCAATGGTATAGTTTCTCTCTGCCGGTGAAAAGGTTTTAGCAAAGAAGAAACACGGCCTTTTTCTACCTGCACCGTTCTTTTGATACAAGACCGCACCAGCACCCACTGAAGAGGCATCAACCTCTAAGAGGAATGGCTTACTCTCATCGGGTCTTTGAAGAACGGGAGCAGTTGAAAAGTGTCTTTTTACTGCCTCAAAAGCCTGAGATGTCTCAGTAGACCAGGCTTTGGGATTAGCACCTTTCTTAGTCAAGGCCACCAAAGGGGCCACCAAAGTAGAAAAATGGGGTATGAACTGCCTGTAATAATTTATGAATCCTAAGAAGCGTTGCACCGCCTTCAAGGAATGAGGTTCGGACCATTGCAGGACAGCAGAGAGCTTCGCAGGATCCATAGCCAGGCCCTCTTGTGAGATAATGTAACCCAAAAAAGCAATGAGGACTGCTCGAATACACATTTTTCGAGTTTAGCAAACAATGAGTGCTCCCTTAAACGGGAAAGGACACGAACGACATCCTGACGATGAGTCTCCAGATCAGGAGAAAAAATCAGGATGTCGTCCAGATACACCACTACTGAGGATAACAGTAAATCCCTGAACACATCGTTTACGAAGTCCTGAAATACTGCCGGTGCATTACATAACCCAAAAGGCATGACGAGGTATTCATAGTGACTGTCTCGGGTGTTAAAAGCGGTCTTCCATTCGTCACCCTTTCGAATTCGTACCAAGTTATACGCACCCCGCAGATCCAACTTCGTAAAAACTTGAGCTCCTCTCAGTCTGTCAAAGAGCTCCGAAATTAAAGGTAATGGGTATTTGTTCTTTATTGTGATTGCGTTGAGACCCCTGTAATCTATGCAGGGACGCAAATCACCCTCTTTCTTCCGAACAAAGAAAAACCCAGCTCCCGCGGGAGAGACAGACTTACGAATGAACCCCTTCTTTAAACTCTCTCTTATATAGGTCGACATGGCCTCCGACTCAGGTATCGACAGGGGGTAAACCCTGCCTTTAGGTGGAACTGAACCTGGGATAAGGTCTATGGCACAGTCATACGGCCTATGGGGTGGAAGAACCTCAGCACCCTGTTTGGAGAACACGTCAGCGAAATCCAAATAGGGTGTAGGTATGGGAGAGAGATCAGTTGATGCAACCGCAACGACCTTAGGTGGTAAGGGAAGACATCGGGACTGACATTTCGAACCCCAACTAATAATGCTGTCAGACTCCCAGTCAATGTGAGGAGCATGAGTCCGAAGCCATGGAAGACCCAGAAGGACGTCGTCTATACCCTCAGGCAAAACAAGAAAAGAAATCTCCTCTATGTGACCCTGAGACAGGGAAAGGCGCAAGGGAACTGTCCTCAATGTAATGGAGTCAGACAACATAGTTCCATTAACAACACGGACAGGAATAGGCGCCTCTAACATGATAGAGGGAATATTGTGTCCCTTTACAAATCCTGAGGACACAAAAGTCCCATCAGCTCCGGAATCCACAAAAGCCATAATAGGCCATGTATTCTCAGATAACGAGAGCTGACCTGGGATACAACACTTAGAGGGTGCAGAAGACGTCTCTAGTAACCCCCCTCTAATGGTTACTAGGCCAGGGAGTTTCCCTGACGACTAGGACACTTGTTGGCATAGTGCCCAGCCTGACGACATACGTAACATATAGGAGGACCAGACTTGCGTAGTCTGGAGAACGTATGACCTAACTCCATAGGAGTGGGAGATGTTTCAGATGCTGAGGAAGATGGTAGTGGACCCTCAACAACTGGAATAGCCCGATGCTTAGGGCGTGAGGAAGAGACCTCGAGTCTACGTTCCTTATGGCGTACATCGATCCTCGTTGCTACTGTGATCAAGTCCTCCAGAGAAGCAGGGACCTCACGAGTAGCAAGAGCATCCTTGACATAGCCTGCCAACCCTCTCCAGAAGATAGGAATCAACCCCTTCTCTGGCCAATCTAGTTCTGCCACCAGAGTTCTAAAAGCAATGGCATAAGAACTAGTGGATAACGAACCCTGAGATAGATCTAACAGTCTCAGGGCCGCATCATGGGTAACCTGCGGACCCATGAATACCGCCTTAAGAGCATCAAGAAAGTCTTGATGTCTCAGAGTAACCACATCAGAGCGCTCCCATAAGGGAGTCGCCCATTCTAAGGCTTTGTCCTGAAGTAAGGAGATGATAAAGCCTACTCTGGACCTCTCCGTAGAGAAGCGAGAAGAGTTGACCTCTAGGTGTATCTGACACTGACTAATGAAACCACGACATGATCTGGCATCGCCAGAATATCTGTTTGGCAGAGCAAGTCGAGGATCATGTGCAGATGTCACCATGGTCTGAGGTTTATCCTCTATACTTTTGAGCCGTGACTCAAGTACTTGTATGTAACGATGTAACTGCTGATATTCTGCCATAACTGCCAGACCCTTGGCTCAGTCCTAATGTTACGGGGGGCTGTCTGATAATAACCTAAAGGAGTATCAGACAGTCAGGGTCCACCGTGCAAAGACTTTGCTGCAGACTATGGCAGAGTGCAATACCTCTGTTAACTCACAGAAGAATATAATAAGTAAGTAAAGCAATTCCTCCCTTACTTGGAGGGTGTGTGGAATGATCTCTGTTAATAATCACAGAGACAAAGGCAATGTGTGCGAAATGGCACCTACCTAGGTCCGCTCTTCTAGTGGTGCAAAAGAGACGAACAGCAGCGTAAGCCTCACAAAGCTCCTACCTGCGTTCGCTCCACTAGTGTGCGAGGACACGAACACGAAGCACTAGATATGGCACCTGCCTAGGTCCGCTCTTCTAGTGGTGCAAAAGAGACGAACAGCAGCGTAAGCCGCACAAAGCTCCTACCTCTGTTCACTCCCCTAGTGTGCGAGGATACGAACAACTGCCAGACGCAGTATAAGGAACGTTACCCTAGCGGCAACGTCCACCTACGAGTCGAATCACAAGGCCCAGCCAGATCATGTGCCATACTATACTAATGGGTTCTCTGTATTGGGAGGGTTTTTGGGGTCTGGTTTGGGGGTTATCCTTGTCCTCACCACATCCTTGAAATGTGCAGTGCGGCAAAACATGAATTGTGGCGACATATGGGGCATATGTAATTGTAGGGTGATAGCACCGAGTCCAATGCGTGGTCGGGCAGATTGCCTACATTGGAAATGGGTATCCTCATCCCACTGGGTGCTAATTCTGGTATGCCTCTTGGTGATATGCACTCAGTGGGGGGTGATCACCCTGGACTATGTTGTATATATGGTGTTATGATGTATGCTTAGTATGCCACCGTAACATGTCATTAACATGTCATTGGGATGATGTTGCGACATAGCACAATTCATAGCATGAGGTACATATATATCCTGGAGGGGTTCCCTATAGGGGCAACTACCCTATGTTGTATTGTGTCACAGCGGGTGCCTAGTATGACATCATAACGTGCAATTAGGTTAGCACTGTGTTACGGTATGGGGCATGGCATGCTGCCACAATGTGCAACTGGGATAGTGTTACATTGTGGCATAATGCATGGTATGCTACCTTAATATGCGACTGGAATGGCACAGTGCTGTGGCAAGCTGCATAGCTGAATGCACGTATGCCCGGCAAGATTCTGGCTTATATTATGGCCGCTAATAGGATATTCATTATAAGGTACGGGTGAGTGCGAGCGCTTGTGGCTGCGGGCCACTTAAACTGACATGTACGCATGCGCCGGAAATTGTAGTACGGTGCCTATACACATGAACTCCTGACTCGCCGTCCAACTCTCTCTGCGCATGCGCCCTGACTCATTATGACGCACATGGTCCGGACCGCGCCAGCGCCATGACCCAGGTGACTGACTTTACCTTTAAAAACCTGTCGGATTCAATGCACGGTACTCACCTTTTCTTCCCTGACGAAGCCGCAGCGGCGGCGATACGCGTGGGGTCCCTGGGCACCCGCAATTGCTCTTAAGGCTTGCGTCCTACTATTTTACCCCATGATTCATGGGTCCGGTTGCCAGCTCAATTGGAGTTATTGGTGAGACAGCATTATTGCCTATGTTGGTGGGGGTGAGCGGTTATTTGCAATTTTGCAGGGGTGGCCAATAGGCTGTACTGGTTGCTTCCTCTCTCTTGGGGATAAACCCTTTCCCTCCCCCCACCCCCCACCAGGTTGAATTCCAGGTATACCTTTCCATCTGGAAAAAGTTCCAATTGATTGTATAAATTCTTGGATATTTTGGGCATTGTTATTTCAATTTGTACCTTGCATATATATTTTTGGTCCCTTGAGGACCTAGACAAGGTTACGACATGAATTATTGGGGACTGTGGCTGGTATTTATTCGGCTAGGGGACGCATGCCTCCCGTAATTGGGCATTATATATACCTTATTGTATGGATATCCATCGATTGTAGTGCAATAATTGTGGGTGCCAGGTTGTGGAGTTATTTTAAATGGTTTTAACATGTATATGTGCAATGAATAAAGGTTTTCTACATTATTTCTGGGTTGTGCGGTTATATGCAATGTCTTTCCTCTTCGCAATTGAATTTCAGTTCCATTGCAATTCCAGCACCCCTTTAAGATAAAATATATATATGTATGCCGTGGTGGTGCACTCTTTTCCTCCTTCCCCTTCATATACATATGTATTACCCCTGTTCAGGGTCTCTTAGAGTTGCACACCATCTATTGTGGTGGCATTGCTATTAGATATTGATTAAATTATTATTATCAGTCACCTGGTGGTGACGCGGCGGTTGATTTCCCATGGATTGGGATTCCCGTGAGGCGGCGTGGCAGGCGCAGTCGGGCAGTGTGTTCCTCGCAGGGGGACCTTCTCACCAACCCCCAGATGAATTTTCTATCTTGACTTCAGATTTAACCTCGGCCCACAGAACGGGTGTGAGACTATGGTGGAATATACGTAGTCTGGAGGAATATTTAAGAGCCGGCATAGTCCCACGAGGGTTACGGGTTTCTATTTTCCCAGCGTGGGAGCCCTCCCTGGCCTTCCAAGATACTTGGGAGCAAGGCCTTTTGAAGTGTTCGGGTATCCTTATAAACATGTTGTTAGAGCATGATAGGACCCTGTTGGCCACTACAAAGACCAATATTAAAGATTTAGAGACTAAGCTAAACAAATTAGACAACCAAACGGCGGTGTTGGAGTTCCAGGGTAAACTCAAGGAGACCATAGATCGCTACGAACAAGAAATCATTGATAAGAAACGAAAGAAGTTCCAAAGGGACCGCACGGACTTCGATAATAAAACCATTTTTAAATGGAAGCACAGGGGGAATACCCGGAACATCAAATCCTTTAGGCCCCACTCTAATAATCAAGAGGATCGTAGGGCCTCCAGGGACACGAGCTCCAGTGATTTTTTGTCAGCCACCGGGAGCGACCTGGATACAGGACCAGAAGAGGGGGCCGTAGGAGGGGTGTTCACAAGAAGAACAACCAGAACACGCAAACAAACGAATCATTACAGATTGGGTGCGAGACCGAAGGTACGGAATTAAGATCACCGACGACCACTCAGGAAAGCCATGACACCCTGCAGGTAATCAATTTATCTGATTATGCTTTATCTCCGCATGAAGTTTCCGTCCTGAGGAAAGGGCTCACCTTTTCACCCACACATAAGTTGGATAAATTCATTTTGATTAAAGATCTGTACCTCTTTTGTAGGAGACTAACGCTTCAAGTTCTCTTTAAGAGACCAGATGCCATAGATTCACTGGAACCAGATGAACAACAAGTTTTTCGTGATCTATTGGAACTATTACAAGAGAATGATAATGATACCAGTAGGGGTAAGTTTCCTTATAAAAATAAATCTAGTGTTACCCCATCATTCTCAATTGCGCCCTCCATCAAATTAATTATTTTTTGAGTTGGTAAAAAATGATTTTCTGAAATTTCCGACTGCCAATCCTAGAGCCCCCAATTTGACTCCATTAGAGAAAAAGGCCATCAATAACCTTAAAGCAAATAGCCAACTAGTTATTAAGGAAGCAGATAAAGGGGGCAATGTGGTGATCTGGCCTATTGATATGTATTTACAGGAGGCCCATAGGCAACTTAGTAATATAGCTTATTATAGCAGGTTGCCGTCAGATCCCACTGCCCCCTTTATGGCTAAGCTCCATCGCTTACTTAACAGGGCACAACAGGTTGGCATTATTTCCATGGACGAGAAAAAATTCATGTGGGTGGAGCATCCTATTATTCCAACTTTCTACATGCTGCCAAAAATTCACAAATCTATTACCCGGCCACCGGGAAGACCTATAGTGGCGAGTATAGGCAGTTTGTGTGAAAAGGCTAGTATCTATATAGATTTTTTCTTGCAGCCCATGACCACCCGTTTGCCTTCTTTTGTGCAGGACACTTCCAATTTCATAGATATTTGCAGTAAGATCATACTCCCACCGCAGGCATTGTTGGTAACCTGCGATGTGGAATCCCTATATTCCAACATAGGGCATGAGGATGGTATGCATGCGGTCTCCTATTTTTTGGACAATCAGACACGTTCAGACCGCATGCATGACTCCTTTCTCATAGATTTATTGGACTTTGTACTCAAGCACAATTATTTCCTGTTTGACAGGAACTTTTATAGGCAAATCTCGGGCGTTGCCATGGGGGTTCGTTGTGCCCCGGCCTTCGCAAATCTATTTTTGGGTTGGTGGGAGGCCACACAGGTGTTCCCACTGGATACCTTTCGCAACAGGATTAGTCATTGGTACAGATATATCGATGATATATTTTTTGTATGGTCTGGGTCAAAGGATGAGTGTGATGAGTTCATCACAACCTTAAATGTGAACTCCTATAATATCTTCTTAACCCACCAGGTTTCAGCTTCCAGAGTGCCCTTTTTGGATTTGCTAATCTCAATCAAAGAAAGCCATCTGTCAACGACCCTATACAGAAAACAAACCGCTACCAACAGTTTGTTGGAATTCCACAGTTTCCATCCACATCACGTGAAGACCGGGGTACCAATGGGTCAGTACTTACGCATAAGACGCAATTGCACAGATGAGCAAGATTTTAACCAACAGGCGGCTTTACTCACCAATAGGTTTCGTGCTCGAGGATATCCCAGAAGAGTGCTATCCAGAGCATATCAACGGGCCGCATCAGAGACACAGGCATCCCTGATCAGAACTTCCTCGAAACGCATGGACGGTAAGGTGAGGTTCATTACCACCTTTAATGATCAGTGGAGAGAAATAAGGAGTGTTTTGCAGAATCATTGGTCGGTGCTAACCTTAGACTCACAAACATCAGATATGGTGCACCAGTATCCGCAAATCACAGCCCGACGGGCTCCCAACTTGAGGGATCTTATTACAAGAAGCCATTTGGTGAGACCCTTGTCTCGGCTTAACCGTGGTGTGGTGTTGAGAGGGTCGTTTCCATGTGGGGAATGCAATATTTGCAGCTATATGCTGCCTACTCCCAACACTTTCAACAACCCTCACGACAACAAGAGTCATGCACTTACGGGCTATATAAACTGTAAAACACGGAATGTGATTTACTGTTTAATATGCCCATGTAATCTGGTATATGTGGGACAGACCACGCAAGAGATTCGCAAGAGAATACAAAAGCACTTCTCAACCATTAATCTTGCTCCATCAGACATAAAGAAGGGCAAATCCATCACCCCAGTGGCTTCTCACTTTATGATGCACCATCGGAGCAAGGTGGCAGGCACGCGTATCCTTGGACTGCAAAAATACTTCGGAAACGGTAGGGGTGGATCATGTCACAAATGGTTACTCCAACAGGAATCTAAATGGATCTTTAATTTACATTCTGTTTCCCCAGCAGGCCTGAATGAGGAGTTGCTGTTCACAGGGTTCCTGGGTTGACGTCTCGAACGATGTCCTTTGTGTTATCCTGGATGGCCCGTTTGTACGAACCTACGACCTATGAGATTACGTTTTTGTCTAAAATGGACCTCTGGGAGCTGCCAAGAATATGACTGTCATAGGAGTACTGACCCAGGAATTTCTTAGATGGCCGTTGACACGGTTGTAATTCTCTTCTACAGGCGATCGGTTGGTCTATTTACTCACATGCCCTGCTGGACATATGTTCTGGAGGATACGACGATGGGCTAGCCTTACGGAGTTTTCTCTATAAGTTGGAACTCTGGTACCATTGGCTGGTCTATGTTTAACCCTCGTTGGTACCCTCTCCACTCAAAGATGGATTCCTCGTGAGACCCTCTAAATGGACTCTACCCTCCTTAGGAATTCTGGAACTGCTTTGGATATACTCCTAAGGTCGTACTCAGAGGCTAAAATGGAATCAGTACTCCATAACTCAGCATATTTGCATTATAGGACATTGGACATGGTCTTATTACTCTCAAAATATGCTTTATTGGGGGTGGCCCTTTAGTTATTAATCCTTTGGAGGTATAGGTACAAAGTTACAGGAGACGTGTGTCCCCATAGAGATAACCGCCGGTTGGCTGTGGATGATACTATACTAATGGGTTCTCTGTATTGGGAGGGTTTTTGGGGTCTGGTTTGGGGGTTATCCTTGTCCTCACCACATCCTTGAAATGTGCAGTGCGGCAAAACATGAATTGTGGCGACATATGGGGCATATGTAATTGTAGGGTGATAGCACCGAGTCCAATGCGTGGTCGGGCAGATTGCCTACATTGGAAATGGGTATCCCCATCCCACTGGGTGCTAATTCTGGTATGCCTCTTGGTGATATGCACTCTGTGGGGGGTGATCACCCTGGACTATGTTGTATATATGGTGTTATGATGTATGCTTAGTATGCCACCGTAACATGTCATTAACATGTCATTGGGATGATGTTGCGACATAGCACATTTCATAGCATGAGGTACATATATATCCTGGAGGGGTTCCCTATAGGGGCAACTACCCTATGTTGTATTGTGTCACAGCGGGTGCCTAGTATGACATCATAACGTGCAATTAGGTTAGCACTGTGTTACGGTATGGGGCATGGCATGCTGCCACAATGTGCAACTGGGATAGTGTTACATTGTGGCATAATGCATGGTATGCTACCTTAATATGCGACTGGAATGGCACAGTGCTGTGGCAAGCTGCATAGCTGAATGCACGTATGCCCGGCAAGATTCTGGCTTATATTATGGCCGCTAATAGGATATTCATTATAAGGTACGGGTGAGTGCGAGCGCTTGTGGCTGCGGGCCACTTAAACTGACATGTACGCATGCGCCGGAAATTGTAGTACGGTGCCTATACACATGAACTCCTGACTCGCCGTCCAACTCTCTCTGCGCATGCGCCCTGACTCATTATGACGCACATGGTCCGGACCGCGCCAGCGCCATGACCCAGGTGACTGACTTTACCTTTAAAAACCTGTCGGATTCAATGCACGGTACTCACCTTTTCTTCCCTGACGAAGCCGCAGCGGCGGCGATACGCGTGGGGTCCCTGGACACCCGCAATTGCTCTTAAGGCTTGCGTCCTACTATTTTACCCCATGATTCATGGATCCGGTTGCCAGCTCAATTGGAGTTATTGGTGAGACAGCATTATTGCCTATGTTGGTGGGGGTGAGCGGTTATTTGCAATTTTGCAGGGGTGGCCAATAGGCTGTACTGGTTGCTTCCTCTCTCTTGGGGATAAACCCTTTCCCTCCCCCCACCCCCCACCAGGTTGAATTCCAGGTATACCTTTCCATCTGGAAAAAGTTCCAATTGATTGTATAAATTCTTGGATATTTTGGGCATTGTTATTTCAATTTGTACCTTGCATATATATTTTTGGTCCCTTGAGGACCTAGACAAGGTTACGACATGAATTATTGGGGACTGTGGCTGGTATTTATTCGGCTAGGGGACGCATGCCTCCCGTAATTGGGCATTATATATACCTTATTGTATGGATATCCATCGATTGTAGTGCAATAATTGTGGGTGCCAGGTTGTGGAGTTATTTTAAATGGTTTTAACATGTATATGTGCAATGAATAAAGGTTTTCTACATTATTACTGGGTTGTGCGGTTATATGCAATGTCTTTCCTCTTCGCAATTGAAGACCATGTGCCTCAGGCACCTGCCTATGTCCGCTCCCCTAAGAGGTAAGGATACGGACAGCAGCCGAAGCTGTAAGGTATAAGAACGCTACCCTGCCGGTAGCGCTCACCTAGCATAGACAGAGGAATGCCTAGAGGAACGCGCACAGAGCGTCTACTCTTATGCATGAACCAAGAGGACTGAGCGCCATGCGGCGTGTGTCAGGGTCTTATATAGACTCTGTGCCTCATCCAAGATGGAGGACACCAGAGCCAATCCGCTGCCAGAACGACAGGAGTGACGTCATGCTGGCCTATCACCGAGCAAGGCGTCACAAGCACATGACCAGCGACCAATCGGCATAGAAGGTGTCAGAGACATGTGACCTCGTGTCAGCGATGATGTCACCCGCACATGTGCAATGGCTCCAAGATAGGACTTAGTCTCCGGCGCTCGCACATGTGCAGTAGCAAGAAATCTGGACTTAGTCTCCAGCGCTCGCACATGTGCAGTAGCAAGAAATCTGGACTTAGTCTCCAGCGCTCGCACATGTGCAGTAGCAAGAAATCTGGACATAGTCTCCAGTGCTCGCAGCAAACGTAACACCGCCCTTTCCTCAATTCCCAATCGACAAAAATGCTAGTGCATGCCATCATAATCTCCCGCCTCGACTACTGCAACATCCTCCTCTGTGGTCTCCCTGCTTACACGATCGCCCCTCTCCAAACCATCCTTAACTCTGCTGCCCGAATGATCCACCTCTCTCCTCAATACCACCCCACTTCTCCTCTCTGCAAATCCCTCCATTGGCTCCCAATCTTCTATCGTATCCAATTCAAACTACTAACACTGACCTACAAAGCCATCCATAATCTATCTCCTCCGTATATCTCTGAACTAATCTCTCGCTACACTCCAAAATGTAATCTCCGGTCCTCCCAAGATCTCCTTCTCTCCTCCTCTCTAATTCGCTCCTCACGCAACCGACTCCACGACTTCTCCCAAGCATCCCCAGTCTCCTGGAACTCGCTGCCTCAACACGTCAGACAATCTACCACACTTGCAAACTTCAAACGGGACTTGAAAACTCATCTGTTCAGAACTGCCTATAATCTTCAATGACCCCACCACCTTGCGGAGCTGCCACCCCACCACCGTGCGGGGCTGCCGGCCCACCACCTTGCAGAGCTGCCGCCCCACCACCCTGCGGAGCCGCCCCACCACCGTGCGGAGCTGCTGGCCTACCTCCACCCCACCTACTGTCTCCTCCCCAAAACCCTTTAGAATGTAAGCCCGCAAGGGCAGGGCCCTCTTCCCTCTGTACTAGTCTGTCTATTGTAACTTGTAGATGTATTCTGTATGTAACCCCCTCTCATGTACAGCACCATGGAATCAATGGTGCTCTATAAATAAATAATAATAATAATAATAATGTTACTCAGCAAAGAAGTAAACTTTCATTGATTGAAGAGAACAATTTGAAGTGTACTTACTGACTCAGAGGGAACATAACGTGAATGAACTGGCTGGAAGTCATCCTTGAAGTGGAGCGGCGACTGGGAGGCATGGGGGTAACCGTCAGCTGTGCTGCAGCCTGGTAAACCCTGCACACACGACTACCACTGCCTGCCCCGTGCCCTCCACAGAAGGATAAGCGATCCTTGCCTCTCACATAGATTTACGCAGTAAGGAAGATCCCATATTCCTCTTTGATCGTTCTCCTCTTCCTCTTCTAGTGAGGAAAGAATCCAAGCAAGGTGCCCTAGCACCGAGGCAACCCCTTCAGCAATTGATCCCTATTTATTTATTTATTTTACTCAGTTATATAGCACTATTATTTCCACAGCGCTTTACAGACGTGATCACCACTATCCCCTATCAGTATGTCTTCGGAGTGTGGGAGGAAACCAGAGACACCAGAGGATACCCAAACAAACACAGAGAGAACATACAAACTCCCTGCAGATGTTGTCATTGATGGGATTTGAACTCAGGACCCCAACACTGCAGTACTAACCACTGAGCCACCGTGATTCCCATGAACTCCACCCACTGAAAATGATTAACCTTTTATTCTGGATTTCATCAGCATCTCAGTAATTCAGTTTGACGCTACAGGCCTCACTGAAATTGACTTTTCATTTTCAAACGCTATTTCAGTGAGGATATAATAAATCTTATGGTGGCCCAGACAAATATATATTCCCATCAATTTTTCAACCAAAATCCCACATCATCATATGTCAAGATGGACCCTTTGAAATGCAGCAGAAGTTATGACATTTTGGGGCATTGTGCTGTATATGAGCATAGTGAAAAAACAGAGGCTTAGCAATACTGGAGGACTGATATATTATACAGTGCACCAGTATTCTGGTCTAGGCTATGACAAGGACACAATTTGAAAAAAATACCAAAATGTTTGCATTATAGTGATAATGCGCAGTGTTATCCCCAAGACGATCCCAACTTTAATCGTCTATAGAAAATTCGACCAGTAGTTGAACACTTCAACAGAAAAATTGCTGAGGCATAAACCCCTAAAGGACATCTGTATAAATGAATCTCTGGTTCATTTCGAATTGAGGCTAAAATTTCCCTCCCAGTAATACAGTGAGGTATTGAATTAAAATTTACAATCTGTGCAAGAGTACTTCACGGTACACCCACAGATTTAGGGTTTATGAAAGGAAAGACACCCAACTTGACATCCTAAATTATACCTTATCCTCAGATTAAGTGGGGAAAAAATTTGTGGAAATTGGTGCACCCACTCCTGGATAAGCCTTATTACCTCTATGTAAATAAATTTTACACCAGCATCCCACTCATCAAGTCTCTCTCTGTCAGAGGGAGATTTGCATGCAGCACCGTGTGAAGAAAACCTCAGACAGGACTCCCTAAGCTGCTAATTGATCAACTGTTGAGAAAGGGTGACAGCAGAGCCCAATGCAACCACATCAGCTCTTCCAGTCATTCCTAAAATTTGGACTGAAAATCTAGGTCAATGGAAGAAACCTCTTAGCACTATTACTGCTGGAGCCTTCTCTCCAGATTTCGCATCACTGAGGCTAAGCACCTCAATGACCCATATACTCAGGTGGGCACCTTCTGCCAGCAACAATGTACCCTTGACAGGGCATCTGCTTTCTCATTTTATTTTCTGGGCCTATGCTTAATCTGAAACTAAAATATTGAAGGTACAAGAACCACTGTGTCATGTGGGCATTGTTTCCCTTTTTTTCCAGCATCCATCTCAATGGGGCTTGGTCAGACACAAGCGTAAACTTCCAAATCAGCAGGTAATATCTTAAAGCTTCCAGTACCCACTTGATAGCCAAACCCTCTTTTTCTACAATCGAGTAGTTTCAGTCACAGGAGGACAACTTCTTACTAAACAAGGAAAACAGATGCAATACCACACCACTGGGTCACCTGATTCAATACTGCGAGGGACAGAAGGAGCAACAATAAACACCAAGGCTCTGTACAGCAGTGCTCACCAGAAAGGAACCAGTCCAGAGAAGATCATCAAGAAAGAAGGTAGAATCGTGGCACACGCTGTTGTGTAAAAGTCCTTGCTTTATTATAAATCCATAAAGGGTGAGCAGGTCCGAGACCAAATGCTGGCACTCCGGAGTTCTGGTACTGGTAACATCCGCCTGGTGTTGAAGACACCATCTTCTTCTTGACTTCTTTGGGAAAAAACTCTTTGTGAGATCAAGGTTGGTTATTTACCTCATCAGACTTAGTTTTTCGATGAGCTCATCCACCTGGTGCATTCAGTAAGCATCAGACTTAGAGATGCCATAGCCTATTTGGCTTTGGCACCAACACTATAGGACTGGACCAGCCACTCTTGGATTCTTCAATGACTCTCAGGCTTCTGGAATCCAACATGGCATTAGGTTGACATGAACATGAGGCTTCATGAGCATCTCATGCTTAATGACTTGCATAACACCTGGTAAATCCAAGAGTAGATCTTTTTTACAATGCAACAACTCTCTACATTGTTGCTTCTGGGAATGGGTCAAGGTTTCTGCCACCTTGATGTCTTCCACACTGGCTTTGAATTTCACCACCAGACAGGGAGCTTCCACAGGTACCCTGTCCTGCCAAGGCTTGATCAGGTTAATATAGTAGGCCTGGTAAGGCTTCCTTCACCATAGTTGGTGAATTTTATAGTTGACTTTGCCAATCTTCTCTATCACTTTAAAAGGTCCTTACTACTTGGCCAGGAACTTGCTAAATACTCGATCGCCTTGGTGGAACTACCTCACTTTAGCCAACCTATTGTTCACCCTTGTCTGTTCTTCCTGTACTTTGAGGAGGTGCTCCTTCATGATGGGCATCACGTTAATAAACCTGTCTTGCATCTGGGCCATATACTGTAACATGCTCCAGTAGGTTGTGGTCTCCTCTTGCCAGAACTTTTTAACCACATTCAGCAGTCCATGGGATGTCGGCCATAGAGTAATTCAAATTGGGAGAATCCTATAGAGGCTTGTGGGACTTCCCTGGTGGAGAACAACAGGTATGAGAGAAGACAGTTTCAGTCTCTGCTGTCCTTCTCTACCACCTTTTTCAACATCACTTTAAGGGTTTTATTAAACCTTCCCACCAGGCTGTCCATCTGTGGATGGTACACTGAAGTGCGCATTTTGCAGCACTTTGCACAACTCCCTTATGACTTTTGACATAACTGGTGTCCCCTGATCTGTTAGTATATATTTTGGCAGGCCCATTCATGAGAATATATGTACCAGTTCTGGAGCGATGCACCTAGCTGAGAAGTTTTTTAGCAGCATCGCCTCCGGGTAACGGGTGACATACCGCAATCAATGACCACTAAGATATACTGATGTCCCCTGCTGAATTTTTCCAAGGGTATCACTAAATCCGTCATAATCTGATTGAATGGGATCTCAATAATGGGCAACGGAATTAGGGGACTGTGGAAATGGACTATCTAGGAGGTTAGCTCGCACGTGGGACAGGACCGACTGTAGTTCAGGATCTCTCTGTAGTAGCCGTGCCAGTAGAATTTCTGGAGCATACACTCCTGGGTCTTGTCTACCCCTAGATGACAATCCAACACATGTGAATGAGCCATGTCTAACAATCTGCATCTGGAGGGTTCTGGTACCAACAACTGGTCTATTAACTTCCCTCATTGTTTAACTGCCCGATATAACAAATCACCCTTTATGCTAAAATGAAGGAATCTATCGTCAGCCCCCTCCTCCTGAGGAACCCAATTTAACAGCATCACATCTAACACACCTTGTCTTGTTAAGTCTTTGAGCTGGGTGGTTCCAACATTGGCTTCTGGGGATGTTACCTCATCTAATGAAATTATTAAAATGGTCCACAACCACAATACATAATAATATAACAAACCGGTGCACAGCGGAGAGGAGGAAATAAATGCCTACTATATACATATATCCTGGAACACACTATACGGCCAGGGGCATGACACCTCCAGCACACCACATTAAGGGACTGATCTCTCAAAGGCTGCTCAGATGTCTCCTGGACCTTTGGATGCCCCACAGGTGAGGTTTTAGCCCTATCCTTTGGAGTATCAGCCCTCCTTTGGGAACCACAGTAAGGCAGTGGCATAGCAAAGGGGGGTCAGAGGAGGCAGTTCACCCCAGGCGGCACGTGTCGAGGGGGCGGCATTTTGGGGGTAAAAAATAAAAATAGAAAAACATAGAAAAAATAATAATTGTTGATTAACCTCCTAACGACCCATGACATACTGGGTAGTTCATGGTGACCTGATACTTAACGACCCATGACGTACCCAGTACGTCATGATGAAATCGCGGCCCCGGAGCCTCGGTGGCTGTGATCGGTGTGAAAAACCTTAGATTCGGGGAGGAGGGGACCTCTGCCTGACCTCAGGAGGGGTGGTGTCTCCCCCAAGGACCTACGGAGGCTGTCATTGGCTGTCGAAGGCTGCTCAGCCAATCACAGCCACTGTGATATTTCAGCCATTGAAAATGAAATCCACCCATGATCAGTGCAGCTATAGCACTGATCACTGGCTGGAGCTGGGTGAACTTTGTTTCACCCGCCCCCAACTCTGATTGGAGAGATCGGCCTTCTGACCGATCTCTCCAATCACCTTGGATCTGGGGCCGGTGACCAGTAGGTGACCACTCCCCTCAACTTCACTTCATCCATGAAAGCTGAGGAGAGTGATCCCTGCAAGTGCCAATTGGTAAGTGCCCCCGATCCACCGCTGCCCCCGATCAGCCCCCAATCCACCGCTGCCCCTGCCACTGCCCCCTTTCAGCTGTGCCACTGCCGCAGCAGCAGTAGTCACCGACCCCGATCCACTGCCGCTAGTGCCTCTGATCTGCCACCGCCCTCCTCAATTTGCTGCTCCCCCTCCATCCGCCAACACTCTCCCCATCAGTCATTGCCCCCCTGCATCCGCCACCACTCTCCCTATCAGCCGCTGCCCCCCTCTATCTGTCACCCAATACCCAAGATACCCAAGTTATATATATTCTGGATTATCGATGGCCAATGGAGGGGGGCGGCAAATTTGACGACCAATCCAGGCGGCAAAAGCAGTTGCTACGCCACTGCAGTAAAGTGATGATAAAGCTCCTTGACTTAACAGGGAACTCTCGACTCCATGGTACCTCTCCACCAGGCTCGCCAGGTCATCGGCATTCTGGGTATCTCCCTGGGTAACCAAGCGCTTTCTCGGCATAGCTTGTATAAACTGCTCCATCACTACTCTCACCACCATCTGTGCAGGAAAAGAGGTCTTAGGCTGCAGACATTATTTCACTAGGTGCTGAAAGTCAAACATCTAAGACCAGGGAGGCTTTTTCCTGCCTTAAGGCCCCGTCACACTAAGCAACATCGCTAGCAACATCGCTGCTAACGAACAACTTTTGTGACGTTGCTAGCGATGTTGCTGTGTGTGACATCCAGCAACAACCTGGCCCCTGCTGTGAGGTCGTTGGTTGTTGCTGAATGTCCTGGGCCATTTTTTAGTTGTTGCTGTCCCGCTGTGAAGCACAGATCGCTGTGTGTGACAGCGAAACAGCAACAACTAAATGTGCAGGCAGCAGGAGCTGGCTTCTGTGGAGGCTGGTAACCAATGTAAACATCGGGTAACCAAGAAGCCCTGTCCTTGGTTACCCGATATTTACCTTTGTTACCAGCCTCAGCCGCTCTCACTGTCAATGCTGGCTCCTGCTCTGTGCACATGTAGCTGCAAGACACATCGGGTTAATTAACCCGATGTGTGCTGTAGCTAGGAGAGCAAGGAGCCAGCGCTAAGCAGTGTGTGCTGCTCCCTGCTCTGTGCACATGTAGCTGCAGCACACATCGGGTAATTAACCCGATGTGTGCTGTAACTAGGAGAGCAGGGAGCCAGCGCTCAGTGTGCGCTGCTCCCTGCTCTCTGCACGTGTGGCTGGTCACTGGTTGCTGGTGAGCTCACCAGCAACTCGTGTAGCAACGCTCCAGCGATCCCTGCCAGGTCAGGTTGCTGGTGGGATCGCTGGAGCGTCGCAGTGTGACATCTCACCAGCAACCTCCTAGCAACTTACCAGCGATCCCTATCGTTGTTGGGATCGCTGGTAAGTTGCAGTGTGACTGGGCCTTTAGTCCCATTTGTGCTCCCATTGTTCTATGACTGCCAGGGTAATGCACAGGCAAGCCAAGATCTAAGCCTTCAGTTTCCAATATTCCTTGGTATCCTGAATTGTAAGCCTTTATATGCCTTTTGCGGTTCTCCAGTCAAATATGGTACCCAAACTTCCGCCCACTGCTCCGTAGGCAATTTGTCCAATTCCACCACCCTCCCAAACACAGTAAGGAATGCCTCTACATCATCCACTGGAGTCATTTTCTGCAATGCACCACTAACCATCTTCCTCACCTGGGTATCGTCGTCTCTGTGCAGGGGAGGTGCGCCTTCCCTGACTAGGACAGCGTCTGCCAAAAGGTCTATCTGTTGCTGCTATTGTCACTACTGCTGCTGTAACTATTGAACCAGGAGCTTATTGGTCTCTTGCTGGGCCTGCTGTTGTTGCTGAAGGATTTTAGTCTTGAGCCGCTGCTTAATCAGCTCATCCATTCCATCAGACAAAATTTGCACTGTTATAGCTGCTTTTACCCGAGATATACAGACTTTCCTGTGCTGTTTGGGATTCACTGCCTGCACTTCAAACATCAATTATAGAGGTGCTATTATTATTATTATTATTATTATTACTATTATTTATTATTATTGCGCCATTTATTCCATGGCGCTTTACAAGTGAAAGAGGGTACGAACAACAATCATTAACAATACAAAACAGACTGGTATAGGAGAGAGGGCCCTGCCCACGAGGGCTCACAGTCTACAGGGGATGGGTGAGGGTACAATAGGTGAGGACAGAGCAGGTTGCGCATTGGTGTACTGGACTGAGGATTATTGTAGGTTGTAGGCTTGTTGGAATAGATGGGTCTTGAGGTTCCTCTTGAAGCTTTCCACGGTAGGGGAGAGTCTGATATGCTGAGGTAGAGCGTTCCAGAGTATGGGGGAGGCGCGGGAGAAATCTTGTATGTGATTGTGGGAAGAGGAGATAAGAGAGGAGTAGAGAAGGAGATCTTGTGTGGATCTGAGGTTGCGTGCAGGTAGGTACCTGGAGACTAGGTCCCAGATGTAAGGAGGAGACAGGTTGTGGATGGCTTTGTATGTCATGGTTAATGTTTTGAACTGGAGTCGTTGGGCGATAGGAAGCCAGTGAAGAGATTGGCAGAGTGGCGAGGCTGGGAAATAGCGAGGGCAGAGGTGGAGGAAGCGGGCAGCAGAGTTTAGGATATATTGGAGGGGTGCAAGAGTGTTGGAAGGGAGGCCAGAGAGCAAGAGGTTAGAGTAGTCATGGTGGGAGATGATGAGGGCATGCACTAATGTTTTTGCTAATTCTTGTTTAAGGAAAGCACGGATCCGGGAGATTCTTTTGAGTTGTAGTCTGTATGAGGTGAAGAAGGCTTGGATGTTTGGCTTGAAGGATAGAGCAGAGTCAAGGGTTACTCCAAGGCAGCGAGCTTTTGAGACTGGGGAGAGTGAGCAACCATCAAGTTTGATGGAAAGGCTTGTTGGAGGAGATGAGTGAGGAGGAGAAAAGACAATGAATTCTGTTTTGTCCATGTTAAGCTTTAGGAATCGCGCCGAGAAGAAGAATAGAATTGCGGACAGACATTGTGGGATTTTGGTTAGCAGAGAGGTAATGTCAGTTGTTGCTCTCCAGTAGATGCTAGAGCACACACAGGGATCTGATTCTTGTGTTCAAAATAGTGATTGCTTTATTAACAGTCCATACATAGAGATGTCCAACCTGACTTTAAAAAAAAGTCCGGTTTGGGACCATACTTGAACTCAAACATCCGCCTGGACACCGAACCCAAGATAAGTTTATGGGGACCCAAACATTACCTGTAATATAAAAGGGTTAAAGCAAGAAAATATACTTACTGAGCCTCCCGCGCAGCTGTAGCGCTAATTCCGGGTCAGGTCATCAGTCCTCATACATATTCACTACTTTCCCCTCCCACCTGTGGCTCTGATTGGCTGCCGGTAGACCATGCCCCCACCCTCTCTTACAGCGCCTGGGATTGGTTAGAATCACAGGTGCTGTCAGCGTCCTTATAGTAGAGTGTAAAATAACTTAATTAAAAAAAAATGGCGTAGGGTCCCGCCTATAGTGATACCAGCACAGATAAAGCCATAGTTACAGGCTGCCACCCCAGTCATGGGCTTATCTTGTTAGGGTGAACACTTAGAAATGTTCACGAGTTGCCTGCTCCTGACCTTATTAATGTGGATCAAGTGCATGCACGAAAGAATAACACCAGACACACACACAGTTGGATGTGAATCTTTCCTTGATCAAAGGGTGGCCCAAAGTGAGCTTTATTTGTAAAAGCTGCAACTTATATAAACTAGGGTATGGGGCGTGGTTAGCTCTGTAGTAGGCATGTTCAGATATGCCTATTAGCCAGAGGGTTGAACAATGAGTTAGTCCATGCATGTGGCCTTTTTTTAACAAAATTATTAAATGAGTAATGTAAAAAAACAACATACAGTACCTCAATTTTGATACCCAGCCAACATAAAGCTGACAGCTGGGGGCTGGTATTCTCAGGCTTGGGAAGCCCATGATTATTGGGACGCCCCCAGCATAAAAATAGCAGCCTGCAGCCACCCCGGAATTGTCGCATCCATTAGATGCAACAGTTCCTGTTGCGGTGGTTATCAGGGTAATAAGGGGTTAATGACAGCACACAACTTTCATCAAGTCCAGAATTGGTGATGGGTAGGGGTCTATGAGACCCCATCACTAATCCTTTAAGTTAAAAGAAATAAGCACAAACACTAAGATAAATAATTTATATTAAATAAAATACAACACAGTCTTTCCCTTCTTTATTAACCCCAAAAAGACTCTTGAAGATCCATCGTAATCCACACAACATCCCACGAAGGTCCTGCCTCTGCTACATCTGAGCCTGGAGGCTCTAGAAAACCTTGAAAAGGGGGACCCGGCTGGCAGCAGTGATGTCTCTCAGTAAACCATAGGTCATACGCAGGTTCCCACAGCATGACCTCCGGTGACCTGAGTACCGCACTCTGGCTTAAACTGCAGGGCCATGCCCCACACCTCACCATCCCTTTAACACTGACAATGCCTCTGGTGAACTGAGTGATGTCATTGCTTAACAGTGACATTGCTGGCCGGGAGATAGGGGTGCGGGGCTGCACCACACACCCAGAGCCCCAGCCGGCTGTGTCTGTGTTAAAGGGCTAGCAGGGTGTGGTGCATGGCCCTGCACTTTAACAGTGACAGTGCCGGCTGGGGGGAAGCAGGTGCAGGGCTGCCCCACAGTCCTCGACCTCCGGCAGGCACTTTCAGTGTTAAAGGGCTGGTGGGGTGCAGGGCACAGCTGTGTACTTTAAGCCAGAGTGTGGTACTTAGGTCACCAGGGGTCATACCATGGGAGCCCAGGCATGACCTTCAGTGAACTGAATGGCATCACTGCTGCTAGCCGGGTCCCACTTGTCAGTGTTTCCCAGAACCTGGAGAGATTAGACATGTTTTGGTGTCTCCAGGCTCAGATATAGCAGAACCAGGACCGTCGTGGATGTTGTGCAGATAACGGCAGAACGTGAGGCAAATAAAGAGGGGAAAGAGGGTGCTGTATTTTATTTCAAATAATGGATTTTTCTCTGTGATTGTGTATATTTCTTTTGACTTATAGAATTAGTGATGGGGGCTTATAGACCTCTACGCATGACTTATTCTGGGCTTAGTGACATCGCACCAGGGCAATTGAAAGAGCGGGTAAAGCGCCGGGATTGCCTATAATGGATGTGACAATTCCGGAGCGGCTGCAGGCTGCTATTCTTAGCCTAGAGGGGGTCTCAATAACCATGGTTCCAGGCTGAAAATACCAGCTCCCAGCTGTTGACTTTATCTTGGCCTACTAAAATGAGGGTGACCGAATGTCTTTTTTTAAATTACTTATTTATTTAAAAAAAAAAAGGCACAAAAAGTTCCTCTTTTTTGATACACGGCCAAGATAAGGCCAATGGTGGGGGCAACAGCCTGTAGTCACTGGCTTTATCTGTGCTGGTATCTGTATACAGGAGGGACCCTATGCCATTTTTTAATTAATTTATTTATTTTACACTGCAGTATGAGGCCGCAAACAGTGCCTGTGATTGCAGCCAGGATTTCCTACTGAAAGCTGGTTCTTATCAGTCAGCGTAGGGGTTAATTAGCATTACTTTACAATTTGCATTTGAATCAGATCCAAATACAACCAGACCCAATACAGACTCCAGTCACCTTTGGAAATATGATACCTATTCCAAATATGACTATCTCCTCACAGAGTGGGAATCAAGGCCACTTTGCGGTACAGACTGGGTTAATACAAAATACTCAACCGATGGACATGATACAATCAAATATGACCACAAGGTTAGGAAATATACAAATAGCTACATCAGGTTTGCCCCCCCAAATTTTGCCTCAACAAAATACAACAAATATGATGATGACATCACAGCCGGGTAAAGTGGAACAGTCCTTACAAATCAGCCTTTTTTAGGGAAGCAATAGATGGTATGATTAATGATGAAGAGACATCAGAAAGGGACTTACAAATATTTAATGTATCATCAGTGGCTCTAAGTCAAGCACATATACAATTGCTGAGGAAGGACTTATCATTTACACCTGTCCCAAGATATGACACCTCTACTTGGACAAAAGATATAAATTTATTCGCGAGAAGATTAGCCTTACATAAATATCATGCAATAAAGAATAGGGATCTATCAGTCATGAAGAAAAAGGAGGATGAAGCCATCAAGATTCTAGAGAGTCTTGAGGAGGGTGAATATGAAAATACTGATGAGATTTCCCCCCCTTTCTCATCACTCAAACCAAAAAGTAAGAACACTCCTCCCTTTTCTCAATATCATAACATAGATACTTTTGTCAATATGGTAGAGGAAGATCTCAAAAAGATTAATTATAAAGGACGTAGCCTTTTAAAAAATCTGAACCAATTAGAAATGAAAGCCCTAAATGATCTGGAAGAAATACAAAATGTGACCATAAAAGGTTCAGACAAAGGGGTCAATATTGTCCTGATGGACACAGAGGATTATGTAAAGATGGCTAAAAAGTTGTTAGATGAAAAAAAAAACGTATAAGATCTTGACTGAAGATCCAACAAAAAGATTCCTTCTTGATTTACAGAGTTTGTCAAAAGTTGCACTATCAGCTTCCTTAATTTCGGAAGATGAATATAAGGAAATATATAATCCTTGTCCCACTTTGGCCACATTCTATGCACTCCCAAAAGTGCATAAGAACGTAGTCCCTATACCCAGAAGACCGATTGTCTCGGGAAATGATTCTCTTACGGAGGGTGCCAGTAGATATTTGGATGAACTGCTATCCCTTTTTGTACAAGTCTTACCCTCTTTCATCAGGGACACAAAAGATCTTGTCCTTAAGTTACGTGGCATAAATGTATCGGACACGACCATCCTTGCTAGTCTAGATGTTGAAGGACTATACAGCAACATTGATCATGAGCTAGGAATAGCGGCTGTAGGTCACTTTTTAGCAGCGAAGGGTAAACAATTTACACCTCACAATGAATTTTTGTTGTCACTTTTGCGGTTTGTGTTGACGCACAATTTTTTTACCTTTGGCGGTACCCTATATCATCAGATTAGGGGTACCGCCATGGGTACGACTTGTGCGCCCACTTTTGCAAATTTATTTTTAGGGTGGTGGGAAGATGTTTTTGTTTTTTCGGAGGATCTGAGTTTTTACACTAGTCACATATTATTTTGGGGTAGGTACATCGATGATGTACTTATCCTATGGGATGGTGAGAGAAATATTTTTCAAGATTTTGTTACAATTCTGAATAATAACAAGATTGGTATGTTTTTTACCCAGGAGTTTGGAAACAGAATCATTAATTTTTTAGACTTGACAATTACTATTGATGAAAGGGGGAATATACAGACGAATACTTACAGAAAACCCACTGCAACAAATAATTTGTTGCATTGGGATAGTTGGCACCCACCTGCTTTGAAAGCAGGTATCCCGATAGGACAATACATGAGAGCACGTAGAAACTGCTCTGATGATAAAAGCTTTGGGGCAGAATGTGGCAGATTATTCAGATTTTTTATTGCAAGAGGATACCCTAAAAAATTTCTATATAAAGCTTTTAATAGAGCAAAAGGGATGAATCGTGATGACCTCTTGATAGAAAATCGAGGAAGAAAATCTGATAATTCACCAGTTAGAGTAATAGGAACCTATCATGAGTGTGCCCCAGCGATCCGTAGGACTCTTAAAAAGTATTGGCCTATTCTAAGAGCGGACCCTGATTTAAAGTCAGTAATTGGATCTACCCCAAATATTACATATCGTAGGGGGAAACATTTGAGAGAATTCCTCAACACATTGTCATTTTGTGCAAGGTAAAAGGAATGAGAGTAACAACATGAATTGGCTGTCGAGACTACAGGAGGGTTCTAACCCTTGCGACACGTGCTCTTTTTGTGGTTACATGTTGAAACTTAAAGAGTTTATCAATCCTTTGGGTAATCGAAGATATGTCATCAAAGATAAAATCAACTGTAAATCAAAAGGAATAATATATATAGCAAAGTGCCCGTGCAAAAAGCTATATATAGGAAAAACAATTCAAGAATTTCGGAGGAGGATCTCTAAACACATAAGCACAATTAATACCAAAGTTGACACACCATTGTCAAGACATATGAGATGCTACCATACAGAAAATCCCCTAAATTTAAAATTTTGGGGTATAAGACAGATCAGTTTAGGTGCGAGAAAAGGTAATCTGGACAGGCTGCTACTAAAGGAAGAAGCAAGGTGGATTTTTAGATTGAACTCTATGAGCCCCAATGGCCTGAATGAAGGCTTCAAATACACAGCATTTATTTGAACTTTGCTGCTCTCTGTGATAATTCAGCTACTGCCATACAATATAAGATAATATGAATATAAGAAATTTCTGTTGGACTTATAACATACAGGACCTATAGATTAAAGATGTAAAAGATAAAATAAAACCTCAAGCTTTAGCCATACTCCAATAATATCTCCTCTCCCAGATAAAAAGGTAGTACATTGATACAGCAGCAATAGGTGTAGTATATTTGAACAATCTATGATAAAATTTAAAATATTTTCATTGCCATAATATATCAATGATTAGGATATAATATCTGTCAAATCAATATAGATATAGAAGTTCTCTGTCCAAAATATTCTCCCCTCTCATTTTTCATATTTTTTTTTAAAGATATATCTCTGATGGTTATTTGTGAACATGTTCAGTAAAGATAGGGATGAGAAATTCCCCTGAATGTGTTTTTATTCTAAGAAAATATTAGGGGTTAATGTACATATATTTACCTCTCATATAAAAGTAGGAATGGAGCAGTAGAATATATATGTATCTGGGGTAGTACAAACATTTCTTGGATATATACTTCATGATATAAAATTTTCCAAAAATGCTGTTTTTGAGTTTATATATACTGTTTGCTCCTATCCTCAGTGGTGGGAGTAGGCATAGATCCCCATACAGACGATATGAATGGTATACTGCTCTAATCTTCTAAGTCCCAGAGAATGCACTGTGTAATACAAAATCCTGTTTTAATACTAAAGCTGGGTTTACACACTGCAACATCTCAAACGACATCGCTGTAACGTCACCGGTTTTGTGACGCAATAGCGATGTTGTTTGCGATGTTGCAGTGTGTGAAACCTATCAGCGACCCGGCCCCTGCTGTGAAGTTGTAATCGTTACAAATCGTTCAGGACCATTCCTAGGTCCTTTGTTTCCCGCTGTGCAGCATGAAGTTTCAGTGTGTGAAGACTTTGCAGCGACTTTGCTAGCAACTTCCCTTTCAAAAGGCTGCTTATCAACGTCCCCAACAACCAGCTAGGTCGCTCTGCAGGACCGGATCGCTGTTGCGTTGTTGGCCAGGTTTGCCTGTTTGAACGCTCACCAGAGACTTAACAGAGACTTAGGGAGGTCGCTATTGCGTCACAAAACTGGTGACGTTACAGCGATGTCCTTTGCGATGTTGCAGTGTGTAAACCCAGCTTAAGTCTTAACGCATGCGTGCTGAGAGATAACAGTGATTTAATGTTCTAAGTCCAGGAGCAGGCACGGTGTGATTATCTCTTAGTAAACACAGGGACTGATGACGCATAGCAGGAGCAAGCACAGTCTGTGTAACCTGAGGTAAAAATGGGATGACAGAGGACTTTGACCCAGACAGAGATAATATCATGATAAGAGATGTAATCTCACTGGCCAGAATTAATAGATCCTGATTGGATTTTAACCTCAGAGAGGGAAATACGAAGTTGGTCAGTCTGGCCAGTGAGATGGAGGAGCTGAGGAGAGACAGATATAAGAACGAATAGCGATCCAGAAGGAATTGAAGGTAATATACTCCTCTAATAGTGATTGGCTATAGAGCATATAATGGAACATATACTGAGGATTTTCATTGGCAAAGCACAATATGAGGTCATATCTAAACCTTTAAAAGGTCCGTGCAGGCATAGTAATTCAGCATTAGCCTCAGCCCCCCGATGACGCCAGTGTGGTGAAACATGTTGGGGAGGCTACTGAATGTCTTTTTAAAATAGCGATCACAGTGATTATTTACAATAGGATTAACACATTAGCTAGCCAGAGACAGGAAGAATGAGTCTGAATAGGGAATTCCCTGTGGCTAAAGTAATGGCTTTTGTGGTATAAGACAGATCACTGGGCTCAGTGCTTTTAATTGTGTTTGTCCCCTTATCTTAATACGTTGATTAAAAGTTATATATTAATAGATTAGTCTTTAGTTTGGGGATCTAATTGCCTTTGGCAAATTGTAAAGTAATGTGATTGCAGCCAATCACATGCTCTGTTAGAGAGGGTGGGGCATGGTCAACCAGCAGCCAATCAAAGCTGGTGGTCTGGGAAAGCAGTGAATATGTATAAGCCTGATGACCGGACCTGAACATAAGGTTACTGCCGTGGGGAGGCTCAGTAAGTATATTGCTCCTGTTTTAACCCCTTAAGGACGAAGCCAGATTTGTACTTAATGCCCAGGCCATTTTTTGCAATTTTGACCAGTGTAACTTTATAAGGTTATAACTCTGGAACGCTTCAATGGATCCCAGTGATTCTGAGATTGTTTTTTCGTGACATATTGGGCTTCATGTTAGAGGTAAATTTAGGATGATATTTTTTATTTTATTTGTGAAAAAATCTGAAATTTGACAAAAAAAATAAAAATTTTGCAAGTTTCAAACTTTTAATTTTTATGCCCGTAAACCGGAGAGTTATGTCACACAAAATAGTTAATAAATAACATTTCCCACTTGTCTACTTTAGATCAGCGCAATTATTGAAACAAAATTTTTTGGGGTTAGGAAGTTAGAAGGGTTCAAAGTTCATCAGCAATTTCCCATTTTTTCAACAAAATTTACAAAACCAATTTTTTAGGGACCACATCCCATTTGATGTGACTTTGAGAGGCCTGGGTGTCAGAAAATACCCAAAAGTGACACCATTATAAAACCTGCACCCCTCAAGGTACTCAAAACCACATTCAAGAAGTTTATTAACCCTTCAGGTGCTTCACAGGAACTAAAGTAATATGGAATGAAAAAAATAAAAATTAACATTTTACCTAAAAATGTTACTTTAGCACTAATTTTCTTACTTTTTCAAGAGGTAACACCAAAAATTGGACCTCACACTTTGTTACCCACTTTCTTATGAGCGCGCCGATACCCCACATGTGGTCAGAAACCTTTGTTTGGGTAAATGGGAGAGCTCAGAATGAAAGGAGCAATATTTGAATTTTGGAAAGCAAAGTTGGCTGAAACAGATTGACCCCATTTTGGAAACTAGACCCCTTAAGGCTTCTATCGAGGGGTATACTGAGCATTTTGGACCCACAGGTACTTCACAGATTTTGATAACGTTACTTTGTCATATTGAAAATTGTAATTTTTTTCTCAAAAATGTTGCTTTAGCATCAATTCTCTCACTTTTTCAAGAGGTAATCCAAAAATTTGACCCAAATGTTTGTTACCCACTTTTTTATGAGCGCGGTGATACCTCACATGTGGTCTGGAACCTTTGTTTGGACAAATGGGAGGGCTTGGAACGAAAGGAGCAATATTTGAATTTTGGAAAGGAAATTTGGCTGAAAAAGATTGCGGGCACCATGTTGCATTTGGAGGACCCCTAAGGTACGTAAACAGCAAAAAACCACCACAAGTGACCCCATATTGGAAACTAGGCCTCTCAAGGAATTTATCTAGATGTTTGGTGAGTACCCTGAACCCCCAGGTGCTTCACAGAAGTTTATAACGTTGAGGCATGAAAATAAAAAAATAAAATTTTACCACAAAATTGTTACTTCAACCAGGTAGCTTTTTTTTCACAAGGGTAACAGGAAAAAAATCACCATGAAATGTATTCTGCAATTTCTCCTGAGTTTGGTGATATCTTATATGTGGTGGAAATCAACTGTTTGGGCACACGGCAGGTCTTGGAAGGGAAGGAGTGCAATTTGACTGAACATTTGGCTGGAATAATTAGTGGACGCTATGTCACATTTGGAAAGCCCCTAAAGTGCCTAAACAGTGGAGGCCCCCCACAAGTGACCCCATTCTGGAATCAAGAAACCTCAAGGCTTTTATCTAGGTGTATATTGAACATTTTGAATCCACGAATACTTCACAGAATTTGATAAGCTTAGGTTGCCAAATTGAAAATTTTCATTTTTTTCACAAAAATGTTTCTTTAGCATCAAATTTCTCACTTTTTCAAGAGGCAACAACAAAACGTGGACCCCACAGGTTGTTATCCAATTTCTTGTGATCGCAGGGATACCCCATATGTGGCCAAAAACCTCTGTTTGGATATATGGCAGGGCTTGGAATGGAAGGAGCACCATTTGAATTTTGGAAAAGTTGAAATAAATTGCGCGCACCCTGTCACATTAGCAGGGCCTGTTGGGTACCTATACATTAGAAACCCCCCACAAGTGACTCCATTTTGGAAACTGGACCCCTCAAGGATTTTATTAAGGAGTATAGTAAGCATTTTTAATCCACAGGTACTTCACAAAAATGTTGCTGTAGCAACAAATTTCTCTCTTTTAGGCTATGTGGCCATGATCCAGCGACACGGCGTCCAGTACACAGTGTCAGCCTTCCTACAGAGATGTGAGTGTTGTCCATGGGAGAACGCAGCTGCCCATGCCCACGATTTGGGTTCAGGCTGCTGTGGAGCTCTATGCTACCTGCAGAGCACACTCATCTCCACAGCATAAATTGACATGCTGAGGCTCGGGAAGCTGCGCCACAGGTCGGTTTATGCTGCGGAGAAAAGAAGCACAGTGGGCACGGGATTTCTAAAAATCCTTCAACTGTGCTTCTACTGCACAACGCAGCGTTATGGACGCAGGGAAAACAATCTGCGCCCAAAACGCTGCAAACCCTGATTGTGGGCACATAGCCTAAAATGCTACAATGGATGAATGGATAGATGTCAAACATATATAACGTCCCACCCCCCTGCATATTCTAAGCTGGCGCCCTTTAGTGCCTTTCATGTGGCACTAAAGGGTGCCTAGCCTTGTATTTAGCCCAAAAAGAAAAAAAAAAATTAAAATAAATGACGTGGGGTCCCCCCTATTTTTGATAGCCAGCTAGGGTAAAGCAGACAGCTGTAGCCTGCAAACCACAGCTGACAGCTTCATCTTGTCTGGTGATCAATTTGGAGGGCTCCCCAAGCTGTTTTTTTTTTTTAATTACTTATAAATAAATAATTAAAAAAAAAAAACAAACATAGGGTCCCCCCAAATTAGATCACCAGCCAAGGTGAAGCTGACAGCTGGGGTCTGGTATTCTCAGGGTGGGAAGAGCCATGGTTATTGGACTCTTCCCAGCCTAAAAATAGCAGGCCGCAGCCGCCCCAGAAGTGGCGCATCCATTAGATGCGCCAATTCTGGCGCTTCGCCCCAGCTCATCCCGCGCCCTGGTGCGTTGGCAAACAGGGTAATAAATGGGGTTGATACCAGGTGTGTAATGTCACCTGGCATCAAGCCCAGCAATTAGTTATGTCACGGCGTCTATCAGATACCCGACATAACTAATTGACAGTAATAAAAAAAAAAATTGACAACAAAAAAAAATTTATTTGAAAAAACACTCCCCAAAACATTCCCTGATTGACCAATTTATTGAAAAGAAAAGAAAAAAAAAAATCCACTGTAATCCATTTGGACGTCCCACGTCGACTCTGGACCTTCTAGAATATGGGGGACACGTTCAGGGAACGTATCCCCCATTTTCTAGGAGGGCAGACCCTCCATTTGAGGAGAGTGGGTGCAAAGAATCTGCACCCACCCTCCCCGGGTCACAGCTGCACAGTGCCGAGCAGCAGCAGCCAGCGTCTCACAACACAGGAAGCTGTCAGCTGCTCGGCACATGTGACCGCACTCACCGGCGTCTGCTGTGAAGGAGGAGGGGGCCGTGGGGGATCAGCGCTCCGACAGGTATGTATGACACCGGGGAACACCGGGGGTGACCCGGCAGGGCCTGGGGAGCAGGTTTCTGTCGCATGTGTTATGGCACATGCGACAGAAACCATAGGAAAGGGGGAAATGCGGCCGGCGCGCTGCTGTGCTCGCCGGTGCGCGCGGCCGTCTTGGATTTTCGGGAGGGGGTTGGGGGTCGGGGGGGCACTTTGGGGATACCGAGGGGACCGGAGGGAACCGGGAAAAAGATTTATCTCCCATCTGGCATGTTTGATCATGCCAGATGGGAGATAAATCATTTTTTACCGGCGCGGTCATTTACTGTAACCTGATCATCGGTATACGGTGTATACCGGTCATCAGGTGAGCGGGGACCGGAAAAACCGGCCAGAATCATGATCTCCAGGGTCTCAGCTACCCCCGGCAGCTGAGACCCCGGAAATTTTCTGACTCTGGGGGGCGCTAGACCCTTTTTTCCGACCGCCGTTAAAAAGCGGCGGTTTGGAAGAAGTACCCTAATTTGTCGCCGTTAAAAGGCGTATCGGCGGTCGTTAAGGGGTTAATCCTTGTGTTTTGTTGTTTTTTTTATTATCCGGGTGGCCGAACTCTATATCTAGCTCCTCCCTCCTCCCGTCACCATAGAATCTCATCAATAACAGCTGCCATCTCCTATCTAAGTAATGGGAAAGTCTGTTTTTGCAGAATAGTAAGTAATTTTGTCTGATTAGCTATATTACAAAGTTGCTTATTTTCATGTGTACTATTGATTTATGAAATAAAAATTAAAATGATGGTTGCACTTTAGCACCATTCCAGCTGTGAAATTAAAAAAACGCTGGAGTGGTGCTTTAAGAATTTGCCTTGACACAATTATGTACGCCAACAAATGTATCAAATGAGCCATGAGACTGTTGAAGACACCTGGTTGTTTTACATTTCTCAATATACGAATTAGAGATAATAGATCTGTAAAGGAAAATTACGTATGTATTGTAGGATGAAATAAATGTAGAAACTCATGAGAATAGGAAGCAATTGGGAAAATTATTCCTGGCTCATTTCTTTTATTAAGAATTTAAGTGTAAATGAAGTTGCTAAAATGAAAGATATTAATTAACTGAATTGAATTTATATTTTGATGTAACGTCTGATATGAATTCTCTATTTTGTAGGCAAGAAGTAAAAGTTTATACAAATGCAGAAGACATTGCATAGAGTGATAAGAATGTATATAATATGTAGGATTGTACATAATAGGATGTTAGAAGATAGGACTTGCCCTGTGCTAGGTGATGCAGGGCAAGGAAGAAGTTAATTTGTAGGATTAGCCCACAGGTGGAGGAGCCAGGCCCTAGGAGAACAGGACCCAAATCATCTTATATTCAGATAGCGTTTGAGTATGGTTTCGTTCAGATGCGCAGTTAACTGGGTGATTTTATTTACTCTGAAGCAGCAGAACGACTGTGAGTTGACGAGAAAGACTGGAACTTCAGATGAGAAATCTAAGAGCTAGAAACAAACGTATTGCCCCAATATTGGAGAGTGAGATAGTGGACCCTTCCTGGCAGGGGTAAGCACCAACTCTAATGTGGCAGGCATCCACCTTTTTGTAAAGAACCTTCAGCAGTGACTGTGAGCAGGGAGCTCTTCGTTGGGACTATGGCGACCCTTTGTCCAAAGAGCATATTGCTTCCAGAGGAAGTGCCTGGGAAGCTGGGAACTAGTGCTTCCTAGGGGCCAGGTGTCGATTCCCATCATAGTGAATTTGGACTTTGGAGATTCTCTGAAGAATAGGGAAATAAAAGTGTACCATTAAATAAGGAACAAAACTTAAAAGAGACTTAAAAGAGACTTTACTGCTGTGAATCTGAAGATGAATGAAGAAATTGTAAGTAAAATTTGTGCCCGCTACCTCACGCTTAAAGTTGAATGTGTTGACCTAAAAGAAACATTAAAAAATAACTGTTTGCCTCATTGTCTATCTTCACTGAAAATAGGAGCTGGTTCGCCGGAGTCATCGGCGATATGCTGTACCCCAAAAGTACGACCTGTACCGCTCAAACCCTCACACCTAACTGGGTCCACCATACCATCACACACAATATCCCCCACCTTGTAGGGACGGACGGAGCATCTGATGACTGAGCCTCTACCAGAATTAGCACCCCAACCCACTCTCACACAAGCATTACCAAACTGCCGGGCCCATTCACAAGATGTACTGCTAGCCCCAATAACCATGTCAGATCAGATACCTGGTGCCTTCACTGTCTCTGGAGCAGATTCCTCAGATTTTATAGTATGGTAAGTCATAAATCCTTATGACAGATTTAGTCCCATGTGGAGGGAATCAAAGACTGCAATAAGTTTGTATTTCCAGATAGTGATGGGCAGACCCGGATCCATGTGTGTTCAAAAGCACCCGAACACCAATCGTGGGCCCAAAGTTCTCAGGGAACTCCAGGTAACAATCCAGGTCTGGCAACTTGGGTAACAGAAAAAAAAAAAGAAAAAATAAAGAATAAAGGGAAAGCAGGCCTCTAGTGCAACTGTACACTGCTTCCGGGCCTCTCATACTACTTCCGGGACTGCTCTTTATCCTTCATGCATATGCACTGCATGCCTCCGTTTCTGATTGGTTGCACGGCTGGGGGCTGCAGCCTGTAACTATGCTTTAGCTTTGTCTGTGCTGGGTATCATAATATAAGGGGATCCTATGCTAATTTATTTATTTCTTTTTATACAACTATAGACACACAGACAGCATCTCTGATTAAAAGTAATCAGACATGCTGTCACACAGGGTGGGGGGGCCGTCTGACTGCAACCAATGAGAGATGTGGGCAGAGGAAGCAATGCATATCCATGAGGGATAATGAGTGGCCCTGAAAGTGTCACAGGCGGGGAGGACGCCGCTGCGTTGCGCTCGCTAACGCTCCGGTCCGGCGCTGCTGCGATGGCTGCTCGGTGGCTCGAGCGGTGGGCCGGATCCGGGGACTCGAGCGGCGCTCCTCTCCCGTGAGTGAAAGGGGTGGTTGGTTTGGGGAATTTAGTCCGTGACGCCACCCACGGGTTGTGGTGAGGTTGGGCACCACCGCTGCTGGTGACGGGGATCCCGGGAGCGATGGTAGGGAGCAGCTGGGATGTTGTTTTCCCCCTCCGTGGGTAGGGGTTGGTGGCCCCGGTAAGGTGACGGGGAGGCAGGGTTGGCAGGGTGCAGGGTCGCCTGGACTGCGCAGCGCAGTGCCGGATGGCACGGTTGTACTCACTCAGCAAGAAAGGTACAAAGTCCTCGGTAAACCAAACGGCTGGATGGACGGATCCCGCAGCCGGCTGCTGTGGCTTCTCCCGGACGGTTGGTGGTGGCTGCCTTTCCCTGCACCTTTGTGTATGTTCGGTCCCGATGGATTCCCACCGGTAACCCGCTCCCCAGCGTGTATATGTGCCGGAGGAGCCCTTTTGCCCGCAGGGTCTGGCCCTTAGAACTCTAGCTGTGGCGGTAGCTGTATTTCCTTCTACTGGTCGGATGGTTGCCTTCAATCGGGTCTTGGCTGTTAGGAAACCCCTGGGGTTCCGGTCACTGACGGATTTGACCTCTAATGGCGACTCCAAGCCTGGTCGGGGTCCGTAGGCCCTGCCTGTGTGTGCTGGCTTCACTTCGCTCCCCGGTTCGGTACCGGCGGGCCACCGCCCGTCCCTGGTCCTACAGTTCCGCGTTGATTCGCCTCTCCTGCAGACGGCCACCACCATCTGCCAACCTTGCTCTTAGTGCCTGGGCCACACACCCGGACACGGTCAGTTTGCTCCTCTACTTCCACTTTACTCCTTTCACTTTTCTAACTGTTCTGTTCTCTCTTCCTTTTCCCGCCTCCAGGACTGTGAACTCCTCAGTGGGTGGGGCCAACCGCCTGGCTCCACCCCACCTGGTGTGGACATCAGCCCCTGGAGGGAGGCAACAAGGATTTTGTGTCTGGCTGATGTGCCTGTCTCGGGGTGGGGGTGTGTGTTGCAGTACCTGTGACGACCTGGCTAGTCCAGGGCACCACAAAAGTAGTATTACAAGTGAGTAGAGACTGATAATTATAAAGTGCTTGTTCCAATCCCCTATGTTCCCTATCCTTTCTACCACCACTTTAAAGCACCTGATTCAGGTCTCCATAGACTTATATGGAGACTAGCGTACTGCCAGATACGCGGGATCAATTCTGGGCCTGAACCAGAGAGTTTTTTTTAAACCTGGTTGGACGTGCTGATCCCAGGTATCTGTGAGTCTGTCTATCACTATTTCCAGACTGTCTGATGTTTTTGTGCTTTTAAGCTGCCTTTTAATATGACAACTTTCATATTGTTTATATTGTGTCATGGATCACAGAAATGATTGGCCACAGGAAAATAGGTCTTTTTGTCGGTAATCATGTGGTGGAGGGACCATTTTTAGGTCTTTCTAGTCAAGAATGGTCCCAGAGTCGTTCTGAAACCACTCCTTTGTTATTTTATCTGTGTGCTTAGGGTCATTGTCTTGTTGGAAGGTGAACCTTTGGCCAAGTCTGAGGTCCAAAGCACTCTGAGGTTTTCTTCCAGGATATCTTTGTACTTGGCCACATTTTTGTTTCCTTCAATTGCAACCAGTCGTCCTGTCCCTGCAGTTGAAAAACAGTCTCATAGCATTATGCTGCCACTACCATGTTTCACTTTTGGAATTGTATTGGGCAGGTGATGAGCAGTGTCTGGTTTTCTCTACGCATACTGATTAGAATTATCACCAAAAAGTTCTATCTCCATCTCATCATACCAGAGAATCTTATTTCTCATAGTCTGGGAGTCCTTCATGTGTTTTTTGCAAACTCTATGCGGGCTTTCATATGTCTTGCACTGAATAGAGGCTTCCATCGGACCACTCTTCCATAAAGGCCCAACTGGTGGAGGGCTGCAGTGATAGTTGACTTTGTGGAAATTTCTCCCATCTCTCTACTGCATCTCTGGAGCTCAGCCACAGTAATCTTGAGGTTCTTCTTTACCTCTTTCACCAAGGCTCCTCTCCCACGATTGCTCAGTTTGGCCGGATGGTCAGGTCTAGGAAGAGTTCTGGTAGTCCCAAAGTTCTTCCATTTAAGGATTATGGAGGCCACTGTGCTCTTAGGAACCTTGAGTATTGCAGAAATTCTTTTGTAACCTTGGCCAAATCTGTGCCTTGCCACAATTCTGTCTCTGAGCTCCTTGGCAATTCCTTTGACCTCATTATCTCATTTGGTCTGACATGCACTGTGAGCTGTGAGGTCTTATATAGACAGGTGTGTGCCTTTCAAAATCAAGTCCTATCAGTTTAATTAAACACAGCTGGACTCCGATGAGGAAGTAGAACCATCTCAAGGAGGATCACAAGGAAATGTACAGCATATGAGTTACACATATGTGTCTAAGCAAAGGGTCTCAATATTTATGACCATGTGATATTTCAGTTTTTCTTGCTTAATAAATTTGCAAAAATGTCTACATTTCTGATTTTTCTGTCAAGATGGGGTGCAGAGTGTACATTAATGAGAAAAAAATGAACTGTTTTGAATTTACCAAATGGCTGCAATGAAACAAAGAGTGAAAAATGTGAAGGTGTCTGAATACTTTCTGTACCCACTGTAACTCTTTGTTAAGGCCTTCATACATATTAGACTAATGTTGTCTAAGCCCACTGATAGGCCTAATGTTTATCAGAGCCTTCCAAAAGTTCCTCGATGGATAATGTCAGATGACAGAAGAATTTGGCATGACCAATTTCAAACTGCCAATCCTTCTGTTCTCTAGAGATAAGCCGCTGCCAAAGATGTCTGGCAGTGCCTCTTTCATACAGTAAACAGCATGGAAGAGTTGGAAGAGATGCTGTCAGCCAAACCATCGTTCAGTCAACAACTATCTAATGTATATTGGGGGCTTTAGTTGCTGACCTTACATTTTAATAGTGTTTGCCTGCTCTTTTGACTGTTTGTTTCACCATAATATAAATCCATAGAATATTTCTTTATTTCTCTGTACTGTTGTACAAATCCTTTGTTATCCTACTAGACATTTATTGTAGATGTGTCCCTGCATACTCTGACATTGTCCAATTAGAACTGCAGGCATCAGTATCAGATTTCTAGGAAAAATAGCAAAGGAGCAGCATAAAACAGAGTTCTAAAATAAAGACAACCCAGAATGGTTATTTCAAGGGAAATGCAAAAATGTAAAGGGGTATTCCCATGTTACTCGTATTAAATTGCTTTAGTTAGATAGCATGAAAATAAATAAGTTTTTAATTGGTTTGCTTTTTCTATCTGCTGTCATTCTCCTGCTATGAGAGCTTTTATCTTACATAGTGTTCAGCTTGTTTTCAAGGCACTCGTCACTGGAGTCTGGCCAAGTGTGCATTGTAGTTACAGTTTAGGAAAGGAATTAACTCCTAACATCCCATGTAGCTCTCTAGAGCCCACTGATTTCTATATAGCACTTAGTTGCTCACTCCCAGCTCCTTATAAGGCTCTTACCAATCTTGTAGAATTATAATCCGTCATCACTACTAAGCATCAGTATTTTCCAGAGCAGTTCTCCTAATCATAGCTCTCAGTTAGGGTACCTTCACACTTAGCGATGCAGCAGCGATCCGACCAGCGATCTGACCTGGTCAGGATCGCTGCTGCATCGCTACATGGTCGCTGGTGAGCTGTCAAACAGGCAGATCTCACCAGCGACCAGTGACCAGCCCCCAGCCAGCAGCGACGTGCAAGCGACGCTGCGCTTGCACGGAGCCGCCGTCTGGAAGCTGCGGAGACTGGTAACTAAGGTAAACATCGGGTATGGTTACCCGATGTTTACATTAGTTACCAGTGTGAGCAGGGAGCAGGGAGCCGCGCACACTGAGCGCTGGCTCCTTGCTCTCCTAGCTACAGTACACATCGGGTTAATTAACCCGATGTGTAATGCAGCTACATGTGCAGAGAGCAGGGAGCCGCGCACACTGCTTAGCGCTGGCTCCTTGCTCTCCTAGCTGCTGTACACATCGTGTTAATTAACCCGATGTGTACAGCAGCTACATGTGCAGAGAGCCGGAGCCGGCAGCACAGGCAGCGTGAGAGCTGCAGAGGCTGGTAACTAAGGTAAATATCGGGTAACCACCTTGGTTACCCGATGTTTATCTTGGATACAGCTTACCTCAGCTGTCAGACGCCGGCTCCTGCTCCCTGCTCGCTTCATTTGTCGCTCTCTTGCTGTCACACACAGCGATCTGTGTGTCACAGCAGGAGAGCGGCTTTGAAGAAAACGAACCAGGGCTGTGTGTAACGAGCAGCGATCTCGCAGCAGGGGCCAGATCGCTGCTCAGTGTCACACACAGCGAGATCGCTAATGAGGTCACTGCTGCGTCACAAAAAGCGTGACTCAGCAGCGATCTCGGCAGCGAGCTCGCTGTGTGTGAAGCACCCCTTACCTGAATGCTGTATTTGTTCAAAGGCCCTGTTATCTCTATTTGTAAAAAAAAAAACAGTCAAACCTCTGCCAGAAAAAAATGAAAATACTGAAATAAAACTTCTGGAAAAAACCTCAGTGTGCACATAGACCAAGATAATTCTATTAAGCTGTGTTTGCACTTCAGGTCTAAAGTCTGTACCTGTTAAAAGTCAATGGAAATACTACTGTAATTAAAGGAGATCAATGATTGTGATAAAAGTGCTGTGTGTTGAAGAAATGCAACCTATGCAACACAGTAATATTACTAATTGTCTAAAATTTAAAAAAAAAAACAAAAACAGACTAAAAACAGGAAATGCTTTAAAATAATAAAATAACCATTACATTACCTATTTAATTCCTTTCTGCTCCACTATCATTTCTCTAGTGATCAGTAGCACAAGGCCTGCATTGATGGTGTTACGTCCATCTTTCACGTCTACAGCAATAATTGGCCTCAGCAGTCAAGTGCTATGTCTGTGCTGCAGGCAATGATCAGCTGCAGTGGTCTAGCGATTTATGGACAATGGAGTTGTAATTGTATGCATAATTGTACAGGGGTTTTTTTCCCATGGTATTATTAAGGATAAAATGCTAATTGGATTTCATTCTATATTTCTGTGTTCGTTCATTTGCTGTTGTTTTTTATTAATACTTGATATGATTTTATTGTTTGTTGTCATCATTTTCCTTTAATTATAACATAAAATTCATAGATACAAATAAATAATGGGCCTTTTACTGTAATACAAAATGGGAGCAGAGCAGTTATATGGACACTGCGGCAATGCAGTTATAGAAATATTGACTTAATATAAAGTGATAATGTGTTTCCCAATTCTGGCAGCAGATGGCACCGCTGTTTAACCTTTCTGGACACTGTCCTTTGTAGCAAAAAGAATAGCAGGCAGCAACACTGTATTCTGAATGTCCATGTATCTTCACATTGTCACAAAGTGCACAAAAGTAATTAAAAAGATGTCAACAATGGCATCATCATCATTGCAACAGAAAACTATCTGCTGTATTTTATGTATGTCTCAGCCTGAAGTGAACATTTACCGTGTCACACAGCTCTCAGTTATGATATTCTGCACGAGTGGACACATATATTGCACAAACGCCAGCCTGTTACAAGTAAAATATATGTTTGAGCTCCATAACATAGTCAATATTTCTACATTACTGATCTTTAAGATGTTGTCCAGGCTTGGGGCTCAAGTACGTGGCATCTCACGTGGGGGTGTGGGGGCGATCCTGCTGCCTTTGCTATGGAGTCGGCTTGTTGCATCTGTCGGTGTGTCTTCCTGCCTACTTGTCATCGCAGTATGCGCCAACTTCTACCCAGGTTTCTGATGATCTTCATGTGTGGCTGAGTAACATTGGCTATACATATTATGGGCGTAGACAAACACTTTTTATCACTACGCCTTATTTCATAACCACTAATCTGCTTTGTTAGATCCTCTATTATTGGCTTTAAGTGGGTATAACTAGTGCTTCTTTGCAACTGTGATGCAACCCCCAGAAGAAGGCGGTACGCCGAAACGTACGTTGGGGCTTAGCACCACACTCTGCAGGAGCTGATTTATTGAAATATTCCCTATCCCCTCCTTTTTTTGTCTCTCCTTATCTAATATGTTATGGTGTTTCAGTTATATGTACCTCCTGCCAGTAATCCTTGTAGTGTGCTGCCACCTGCTGGTTTTCCACTTTTTAACATTTTGTGTTCATTATTTTCAATAATGTTTGTATTATAAATTGCTACGCTGATGTTTCTGTACAGTATTTATTTGTAGGATTTATGTCTATATTTTTCTACGGGACTATAGTGATCCAGGATACATAGTTAGGCACATATTGTGACATATTTTTATCTATTGATATTATTGCATGTGCTTTTTTCGCTGCTATATTGGTATAGACTTGTGAATCCTTACAGCATGCACAATGCGCACTGTGATGATTCTCTAGTGTAGGGAGTGGTTGGTCATGGGACCGCAAGTATGAGATTTGCATACTCCCGACTACATTCCAACTGGATGTATCCAGTCTCTCCTAATTCACTTGTATTGAGCAAGACAATGCACAACTATTTGGCACATGATCGCATGTATGCAAATAGCATACTGGCAGTCATGTGCCCTTCTACTACCAGCACTGGAGAATCCTGACGGCGCACACCGTGCATTGTCAGGATTCACATGTCTGCAGTCATATAGAGTGAATTAAAGACTTTAACCCCAAACCTGGATAACCCCTTTAAACCAAATCTTTCTGAAGACTAATATTTCGGGTGATTTACCCTGTAAAATTTAAACAGCAACTGACTAATTAGGGAGGGATAAAGTGTGAAAGTTTAAAGGGATAGTCCAGATTAGACAACTTCACCTTAAAATAGTCCTCTCAGATAAAGATAAAAAAATTATAAAAATTAGATTTTTTTAATATAGATAGTGGAAAATTTTAAAGGAAAACATCAAAGAATAAAAAAAATGCATTCTTCATAAAAGCCTGACTTATACAATAGCTCGTTTTCTGATGCCACATTCCTTTTTAAAAAATGTGAAACTCAGCAGCAGTTTATACAGTTTTAACTTTGCTATGGTTTATAAAAAAAAAATGCCATTCACAGTAGAAGTTCTCTAAAGCGCTTTCCTCGAAATAATCACAACAAGGAGGTATAAAGATTGGCAAACTATTAAAGCATCACTGAAAATATATTATAGGTGTTCTCCTGGAAATAAAGAAAATAACTAAAGGAAAAAAGCATTATAAATTAATTTTAAAATACATTTAATTGACACATCAAAATTATTTTGTCTAGGGAGGTAATCAGTATACAATAAAAATGGCTGCCGTCCTGTTACACTGATGTGTCCTAGAATATCAGTATAGGAGCCTATGAGCATGTGCAGTAGGAACCTTCTGTACTGTGCTCTGGAGATAATCTACAGTATATCATCTGGCCAGTTGGCCAAAAGTATGCGCAGTCTTTTCTTACCTTATCCTTCGTGGCATCTCCAGTAGTATCAGTGGAGAAGTTGAATGGAGTTACCCACTGCTCATGCTCTAGGACAGGTTTCTATCAATGTATGAAGCTGGTCGCCATTTTTGTGCAATAATAATTACCTCCCAGGACAAACCAATTGTGATGTTCTAATTGAATATATTTAGGCATTTATGGTATTTATAAAATTTCCTTGTTATTTTTTTTTATTATTATTTCCAGAGATCCCCTTCCACCCTTTTTCTCATGCAGCACAGAAGTATAGACAGAGGTTGATCAGTTTCTATTAAAAAAATACATTACAGCAGCAGTATCAGGCCCGGATTTAGGGGGGACCTAAGGGGCCCGGGCCCTGGACCTCCCACCAAGTGGGGGCCTCCCACCAATATAGGTATAAATATCTCAAAATATGTAAAATACACATCTCTTTGCTGTGAACTGTTTCTAATGATAAGGAACATTTAACAAAAGAGAAACTATTGAAAGTGTAGGGACTTGGCAACGGTCCTACATCTGGCTGGCGCAGAGTCATGGCACCTGCGTCAGCATCCACTGACCTGGCTAGCAAGACTTCCTTAGTACCTGTACCTAATGCTTAGCTTATGGCATGCGGCAGCCTTCTCCAATCCATCCCAACAGAAGCTTCTAGGCCAGTGATGGCGAACCTATGGCATGCATGCCAGACTGGGCACGCAGAGCCCTTTCTGTCGGCATGTGTGCTGTCGCATCATTCAGCCACTTTGAACTGCCTGTATGATCGCGCCGGCAGTTCAAAGTTGTGTTGGAGCAGAGGAGACATTTCTCCTCTCTCTGACACTCCGGCATAATGACGCCTGGTGGCAGTGCGGGACCTGAGGACCCGACCCAGTGGTGCGCAGCGGTGGAGCAGGTGCTGGAAGGTAAGGGTTTTTTATTGTTGTGCGGCTGTGTCAGTGTGCCGGTGTGTGCCGCTGCCAGTGGAGAGAGTGGACGATCATGTGAGCACAAGTATGAGATTTGTATATGTGGCACCCTGGACAAGCCAGGTCGTCACAGGTACTACACCAACACACCCTACACCCCGGCTAGGCACACCTAAGTCAAACACAAATCCTTGTTGCCTTCCTCCAGGGGCTGATTTCCACACCAGGGGGTGGGCCAGGCGGTTGGTCCCGCCCACCGAGGTGTTCACAGTCCTGGAGACGGGAAGAGGTTCAGTTCAGTTTTTGGAGAGGAAAATAGCAGTAGAGGAGACTGACCGTGTCCGGGTGTGTGGCCCGGGCACATACAGCAAGGTTGGCAGACGGTGGTCACCGCCTGCAGGAGAGGCTGATTGGAGTGAACCGTATGGACCGGGGATGGGCGGTGGCCCGGCGGTACCGGATCGGGGAGTGAAGAGAAGCCAGCACCATTCAGCAGGGCCTACAGACCCCGACCAGGCTAGGAGTCGCCGGAAAATTGGTTAAATCCGTTAGCGAAGGGAACCTCCGGGGTTTCCCAGCAGTCAAGACCCGATTGAAGGCAACAGCTCACACCGTAGAGGGAAACACTGTCACCGCCAAGGCTACAGTTCCCAGAGCCAGAGTCTGCGGGCAAAAGGGCTCCCTCAGCATCCATCCAAGCTGGGGAGCGGGTTACCGGTGGGAAGCCATTGGAACCGTAAACACAACACAGGTGCAGGGAAAGGCAGTCACCATCAACTTACCGGGAGGAGAACAACCGCAGCCGCCTGTGGGACCCGTCCATCCAGCCGTTTGTTTGACCAGAGACTCTGTGAATTACTGGCTGAGTGAGTACCACTGTGCCGGGCGGCACAGCGCTGCCCCCGCGACCCTGCACCTCACCAGGCCCCGTAACCCGCTGTCATCCCTAAAACTCTCACCGGGGCCCCGGGACAACCAACCCCCTACCCACGGAGGGGAGAAAACAACATCCAAGCTGCTCCCTGTCCTCGCTCCCGGGATCCCCGTCAAGTGCAGCGGTGGTGTCACAACTTCACCACAACCGTGGGTGGCGTCACGGACAATATCCCCAAACCACACACCAACCCCCCTTTCACTCACGGGCGAGGAACGCCGCTCGAGACCCCGGGATCCGGCCCACTGCTCGAGCCACCACCGAGCAGCAGCAGCAGCCGGACCCGAGCAGTGGGTGAGCGCAGCGTCCCCTCCTCCGCCCGCGACATATACTTCTGGCCACATTCTGGTTTGATGTGTCCGGCCTCAGTCAATTCATTTTCATTGAGCATGTCTGTTCAGCACATGACCACATCTATGTAAATCGCATACTTACAGCTTCATAACCTCCCACTGTCACCGCCGGCACCAGAGAATCCTGACAGAGTGCAGAGTGCACACTGTGAGAATTCAGAAGGCTGCAGTCACAGAGTGACACAAGGAGTGACTGCAGACTCATCACAAATTTGGACAACCCCTTTAATGCTCCAAACAACATAAATAAAAACATAGTAACCCTTAACTTGTCAGACGGCACAAGACTTTATTAAAGAGATTGTCCACTACTTTAACATTAATGACCTTTCCTTAGGATAGGTTACCAATGTCTGACTGGTCGGGGTCCGGCACCTGGCAACCCCGCCAATTCCCTACTCCGGTGGTGGCAGGTGGCCGGAAGTGCTCAGTTCTGGATCTGCTCCGTCTTCTGATAGTGGCAACAGTCTCCTATTACAATCAATGAGGTGGATGTGCAGTACCCGGCCGCAGACACCATCAGAGGACGGAGCAGATCCAGAAATAAGCATTTCCGGACACCTGCACCATAATCAGCTGATCAGTGGGGGTCCCATTGCGCTCACATCAGAAGCAATGCGCAAGTGGGACCAAGGCCTAATGATGACACACAGTCAGTATCACAAATAAACATTTACATTCAGGTACCTTATAGATGATGTTGTCTCTAGTCATTTCTTTCTATTCTTCATCTTGTCCTGACGCAATGATGACTTTTCACATTCACATCTCGTCTCTGCAGATTTCCATCTTCTCCGGTCTTCTGTAACACATCCCGACACGATGCCCCTAAAAGTAGCAGAATGATTATAATACTTTTATTTAAAAATATCTGCCCTACACTGTGCCCCAGAATAAATAATGGCCCCTCACAGTGTTCTCTGCACAAAATATGACCCACACTGTCCCTCTTATGGTACATGCCCTCCATATTCCCTCTTTCCAAACTGAGCCTACTGTTTACAGTGTCCTTTACACTGTGTCCCCTTATACATCCCAGTCTTTATACTGTGCCCTCATCACACTCTCCCTCCTTGCTATGGCCTCACACTGTCCTCCCATTCTGCCCCCTCTCCATACCACCTCCTCCACTACCCAGTCTTTATTCTGTGCCCCTCACATTCTTCTCATCCCTTGATGTCTCCTCACTACCTCCTGTGTGTCCATTTACTTTTCCACCTCACTCCTCATCCTGCCCACTTGCTCCTCATGTCACTCTTTATTCTGTGTCCTCAAAATTTCTTTCCAGTTCGCTCCACATCCTCTCTGTCTCCATCCATGAAACCTCATCCTCTCTGTCCCCATGCATCACCCCTTATCCTCTCTGTCCCCATGCATGAAACCTCATCCTCTCTCTCCCCATGCATCACCCCTCATCCTCTGTCCCCATGCATGAAACCTCATCCTCTCTCTCCCCATACATCACCCCTCATCATTTCTCTCCCCATGCATGAAACCTCATCCTCTCTCTCCCCATGCATGAAACCTCATCCTCTCTCTCCCCATGCATGAAACCTCATCCTCTCTCTCACCATACATCACCCCTCATCATTTCTCTCCCCATGCATGAAACCTCATCCTCTCTCTCCCCATGCATGAAACCTCATCCTCTCTCTCCCCATGCATGAAACCTCATCCTCTCTCTCCCCATGCATGAAACCTCATCCTCTCTCTCCCCATACATCACCCCTCATCCTCTCTCCCCATGCATGAAACCTCATCCTCTTTCTCCCCATGCATCACCCCTCATCCTCTGTCCTCATGCATGAAACCTCATCCTCTCTCTCTCCATGCATCACCCCTCATCATTTCTCTCCCCATGCATGAAACCTCATCCTCTCTCTCCCCATGCATGAAACCTCATTCTCTCTCTCCCCATACATGAAACCTCATCCTCTCTCTCCCCATACATCGCCCCTCATCCTCTCTCCCCATGAATGAAATCTCATCCTCTCTCTTCCCATACATCACCTCTCATCATTTCTCTCCACATGCATGAAACTTCATCCTCTCTCTCCCCATGCATCACCCCTCATCCTCTCTCCCCCCATGCATGAAACCTCATCCTCTCTCTCCCCATGCATCACCCCTCATCCTCTCTCTCCCCATGCATGAAACCTCATCCTCTCTCTCACCATGCATCACCCCTCATCCTCTGTCCCCATGCATGAAACCTCATCCTCTCTCTCCCCATACATCACCCCTCATCCTCTCTCCCCATGCATGAAACCTCATCCTCTCTCTCCCCATGCATCACCCCTCATCCTCTGTCCTCATGCATGAAACCTCATCCTCTCTCTCCCCATGCATCACCCCTCATCATTTCTCTCCCCATGCATGAAACCTCATCCTCTCTCTCCCCATGCATGAAACCTCATTCTCTCTCTCCCCATACATGAAACCTCATCCTCTCTCTCCCCATACATCGCCCCTCATCCTCTCTCCCCATGAATGAAATCTCATCCTCTCTCTTCCCATACATCACCTCTCATCATTTCTCTCCACATGCATGAAACTTCATCCTCTCTCTCCCCATGCATCACCCCTCATCCTCTCTCTCCCCATGCATGAAACCTCATCCTCTCTCTCCCCATGCATCACCCCTCATCCTCTGTCCCCATGCATGAAACCTCATCCTCTCTCTCCCCATACATCACCCCTCATCCTCTCTCCCCATGCAGGAAACCTCATCCTCTCTCCCCATACATCACCCCTCATCCTCTCTCCCCATGCATGAAACCTCATCCTCTATCTCCCCATACTCTGTCCACAGATAGTTCCCTCCCCATCCATACTGTGTATATACATATTGCCCCCCCATTGTGTGTCCACAAATAGTTCTCTCCCCCATACTGTTTCATAAATACTCCCCTCTTACCTCATAATGTTCCTCCGTCCGTGTCTTCTTCAGCTCCACAGTGGAGCACTTCTCAGCATTTCTCTACCGCCTCTGCGGTCTGCGCTGCGGCGCTGGCTTCCGGGTCAGCAGTCTAATCAGCTGACACATGAATCACATGACAGCTGTCGCGCTAACCCGGAAGTCAGCGCCCGCATCACCGCTTCAATTTTCCTCGCGTCTGACAGATACGAGGACAATTGAGCAGTGGGAGCCGCGCGCTGCACTTTCTATGAGTGCGGCTGTCAGCGTGACAGCTGCGCTCAAAGAATAGCGGCTCCCACCCGGCAAACTTCCACACCGCCGCATCAGGCAGCCCCACGACGCCTCTGGCTTGTGCCTTCGCTCCACATGGCTAATTTGTATAGTTTACAAATTAGCCATGTGGACAGAGCCAGAGGCGCTCTTCAGATTTTCCGGTACGCCGTACCGGCGCGTACCACCGCAAAAAAAGCACTGCTTTCCCAAATATTGAGATCGCTCTAAGGATATACAGTTAGGTCCAGAAATATTTGGACAGTGACACAATTTTCGCGAGTTGGGCTCTGCATGCCACCACATTGGATTTGAAATGAAACCTCTACAACAGAATTCAAGTGCAGATTGTAACGTTTAATTTGAAGGTTTGAACAAAAATATCTGATAGAAATTGTAGGAATTGTACACTTTTCTTTACAAACACTCCACATTTTAGGAGGTCAAAAGTAATTGGACAAATAAACCAAACCCAAACAAAATATTTTTATTTTCAATATTTTGTTGCGAATCCTTTGGAGGCAATCACTGCCTTAAGTCTGGAACCCATGGACATCACCAAATGCTGGGTTTCCTCCTTCTTAATGCTTTGCCAGGCCTTTACAGCCGCAGCCTTCAGGTCTTGCTTGTTTGTGGGTCTTTCCGTCTTAAGTCTGGATTTGAGCAAGTGAAATGCATGCTCAATTGGGTTAAGATCTGGTGATTGACTTGGCCATTGCAGAATGTTCCACTTTTTTGCACTCATGAACTCCTGGGTAGCTTTGGCTGTATGCTGGGGTCATTGTCCATCTGTACTATGAAGCGCCGTCCGATCAACTTTGCGGCATTTGGCTGAATCTGGGCTGAAAGTATATCCCGGTACACTTCAGAATTCATCCGGCTACTCTTGTCTGCTGTTATGTCATCAATAAACACAAGTGACCCAGTGCCATTGAAAGCCATGCATGCCCATGCCATCACGTTGCCTCCACCATGTTTTACAGAGGATGTGGTGTGCCTTGGATCATGTGCCGTTCCCTTTCTTCTCCAAACTTTTTTCTTCCCATCATTCTGGTACAGGTTGATCTTTGTCTTATCTGTCCATAGAATACTTTTCCAGAACTGAGCTGGCTTCATGAGGTGTTTTTCAGCAAATTTAACTCTGGCCTGTCTATTCTTGGAATTGATGAATGGTTTGCATCTAGATGTGAACCCTTTGTATTTACTTTCATGGAGTCTCTCTTTACTGTTGACTTAGAGACAGATACACCTACTTCACTGAGAGTGTTCTGGACTTCAGTTGATGTTGTGAACGGGTTCTTCTTCACCAAAGAAAGTATTCGGCGATCATCCACCACTGTTGTCATCTGTGGACGCCCAGGCCTTTTTGAGTTCCCAAGCTCACCAGTCAATTCCTTTTTTCTCAGAATGTACCCGACTGTTGATTTTGCTACTCCAAGCATGTCTGCTATTTCTCTGATGGATTTTTTCTTTTTTTTCAGCCTCAGGATGTTCTGCTTCACCTCAATTGAGAGTTCCTTAGACCGCATGTTGTCTGGTCACAGCAACAGCTTCCAAATGCAAAACCACACACCTGTAATCAACCCCAGACCTTTTAACTACTTCATTGATTACAGGTTAACGAGGGAGACGCCTTCAGAGTTAATTGCAGCCCTTGGAGTCCCTTGTCCAATTACTTTTGGTCCCTTGAAAAAGAGGAGGCTATGCATTACAGAGCTATGATTCCTAAACCCTTTCTCCGATTTGGATGTGAAAACTCTCATATTGCAGTTGGGAGTGTGCACTTTCAGCCCGTATTATATATATAATTGTATTTCTGAACATGTTTTTGTAACCAGCTAAAATAACGAAACTTGTGTCACTGTCCAAATATTTCTGGACCTAACTGTATCTACTTTTGATGGTAACAAACTGCAGTGGTGAGTGTTCCTTCTCTAAACTCAAATAATTGAAAACCAATTAAGGACATCCATGAAGCAGGAACGACTTGTAAATTTGGCTATCATGAGCATCGAGTCAGATATACTGCGTGAATTGGACTTTAGTGACATCATTAGTGATTTTGCAGTACGAAAATCAAGGAAAGTACCTGGATTGCAAAAAAATGAATTTTACCTGAATTACTCTGCGTAAATGATTTTTGTAAATAAATTTGCATTCGTTTTATTTTGTGTTACATATTGCAACACCTTGAAAAATGGGCCTCTCTCCAAAAAGGGCTCAGGCTACCCACCTCTTAAATCCGCCCCTGAGCAGTATAAAAAAAAGTCACCTAAAAGTAGTGTTATATACCGTTAAACACTTCCTTTGTATGGTTGCAATGCACATACAAGTAAGCAGGGGTAGACACAGACAGAAGACGGCCCCTGTGCAAGAACAACATATGATCCCTTTCAAGTCCAATAATTCATCATAATGCACTCCATTACGTGTCTGTGACAGAAGCTTGCAGCTTTGGAGGTGGAGGTGGGCCCAATTACCCACTGGGCCTCTGTGCGGACGCACAGGTTGCATCAATGGTATATCTGCCCCTGCAATACTGGCATACCTCCCAACTGTCCCAAATTCAGTGGGACTGTCCAGACTTGAAGGCTCACTCCCGCAGTCCCGCTGTTCACTGCTCTTGCCCCGGCTCCTCTTCTTAATGAATAAATTAACTCAGTTCATAAATTAAATTCTCATCTGCTCTGATTTCAAGTGACATAGAACTCTTGAGAGCTCTTTATCCATAGACAGCAGCTCTACCATTAAACCACTGCCTGTAATAAGAGTTACAGGAGGATTTGGTAATCTTGACCTGTATTGCAGACAGTAAAGCCGGAAGCAGATTATTCAGCTGCACAGAGATATAGATAGATATATACTGCATCTCTATGTAGGTGAAGGGAAAAGTCAGATTCTTTTGTTCCTATAAAACTACTATAAAGAAATTAAAAAATATTACAAAACTATAAAAATAAACATTCTGTTCTTTATTATTATTATTATTATTATTATTATTATTATTATTAATAATACCGTTATCCTGAGTAAATATCAATTCTCTTTTGTATGCATGTCATGCTCAGACTGGCAAGTGTCAAACACATGGTGTGACAGATGTACACGGACCAACGACTGTCTGGGGCATGGCGAAATACACGGGTATCAATGGGATGGTATAGAAGAGGAGGCCCTCACGGTAGGGAGCAGGGGATGATACTCCTCCTGACACTAACCTGTGTCTGGTCCCTAAACTTGCCTAATGCCCTAGAGTACTTCCTTTCGTCGCCGTCATGCACCTAGTTCCTTACTGTCTCTCCACTCAACCTTGTATAGTGACAAGGTAGGTGTGTACACTAGATGTCCCCACTACAGTAACCATACAAAGGGGAAGGGGGACATAGACAAAAGGATATATCAACGAACTTCATGGCTGCAGCCAGACACCAAGGCTTAGAGGACATGGTTCAAAGAGTAGCACCACAAAAGCTCCAGCAGCGGATCGCCAGCAGCTCCTAGAGAACTTCATCCCTCTAAGGTGGTCAGAAGAAGAATTATATTACAAGCATCAGGTGATAGATCATATGACTATTTAAAGAAGATGGGAGTGGTCACAAACTTACTGCACCTGAGGAGAACTAACCAGGAGCTGCTAGCAAGTAAGAATGAGATTAACCCTCACCTCAACAAAAGAAAGCAATCACATTTAAAATCCAGAGTCTCACAGTGAGACTCCGGGTACCAAACATGTCACAGGTCTCCTAATGATGGGAGACACTCATGACAATACCCCTCTTTTTACAAGGGGCCTCAGAACCCTCAAAACCAGACTTGTTCAGATAACACATATGGAATGAATGGCCCTCTCTACTTGGGATTACTTCCGTTGTCACCTGTAGTGATGTGTGAATTCGCAGATACCTGGGATAGGGGCGGGTCCAACCGGGTTAAAAAACAAAACAGTTTAGGCTCAGAATTGATCTTGGATATCTGGATATAAGTCTATGGGGACCATACTCCAGCGCTTTAAAATTGTAGTAGAAAGGATAAGGGGATTGGAGCAGGCGCGTTAAACTTAATAAGTCTCCACGTAGCTGTAAAGCTACTTCCGGGCCCACTGATTACCCTTCATACATATTCACTGCTTCCCAGGCCCTCCAGCACACCTCGCATTTTTGGTTGCAGTCAGACATGCCCCCACCCTGTGTGACAGCGTACTGACTGGAAGTAATCAGAGGCCCTGTGTTTGCTCTCTATTGGTGTAAAAATAAATAAATAAAAAAAATTGGCATAGGGTCTCATATTAGGATACTCAGAACAGATAAAGCATATGGCTACAGGCTGGAGCCCCCAGCCGTGGGTTTATCTTGGCTGTGCATCAAAATAAGAGGAACCATATATAAATAATTTAAAAACCAGCTTGCGGTCCCCCACAATTTTGATACCCAAGCATGATAAAGCCGACAGCTGGGAGCGGGTATTCTCAAGCTGGGGAGACCAATGGTTATTTCACCCCCCAGCCTAAAAATAGCAGCCTCCAGCCTCCCAGGGTTGTTGCATCCATTAGATATGACAATCCTAGAACATTACCCAGCTCGTTTTGATTGCCCAGGTGAGGTGGCAATTGGGGTGATAAGGGGTTAATAACAGTTGACGGCTGCCACTAAGCCCTAGATTAGTAAAGGGAGGCATCTATGAGAACCCCCCATTATTAATTTGTAAGTGAAAAAAGAAACAAAAAACACCCAAAAACATCCTTTATTTGAAATAAAATACAAAACAGCACTCTCTTTCCCTCTTTTATTAACCCCAAAAACACCAAGGTCCGGGGTTATCAACACAAGATCCCACGGCAATTCTGGCTCTGCTAAAGCTGAAGTGACAGCACGCAGCCATAGAACATGACCGCCCGCTGTGAGCTTCAAGCATAGAATAAGCCACGTAAGGAGCGGTGACATCACTTGCGGTCACAGATGGAACATTCCCACAGTCATCCACCTGTGATTGCATATAACCTCACCTGAGGTCACTCAGTTCAATGAGGTAACATCCTAGAAGGACTGACAACAGATGAATCATCACTAGACTGCACAACTTTACTCTCAGGAATAACGGCCACCCCTCTCAGACCAGCTCTCTCGGGGGGATACCGAGGCTGTGTAACACTGCTTCTCTCTGAATTACCCTCAGAGACTTCGGTAAAAAAACGGGTGTTTGGGAGGAAATATACACACCCAGGTCGCCTTTCTTCACACGGCCTGGGGGATGGATTTTTAAAAGGAAAAACACGTTGGGGAATATGTGGAAAAAACAACTTCATAACCTTACATTCAGGAATAGCACTGGGGGAAACCAAGACCTAACGTTATCCTGAAGAGTGGAAAGGGTATTCCCTTTTTGTCCCAGAAAATTCTTAGCCAGAAAAGAGGGGGAAATGGAGAAACGGAAGGTGTTTCATGCTTGGGAATAGATGGACAAAAACCCAATATAATGACCCTTCTGACCATAGTATAAAAAGGCCCCCAACCCATGGCGAATCGTAAGCAATGTATGAGGGGAGCCCTCCCAACTGCATTAGTTTGTCCACATACACCAGTGGGACATCTCCCTGTGCAAGAAGTACCGTGGAACAGGTCACAGTTGGCCTTTCCCTGAGGAATCTATCCACACCTAATTGCAAGGGCCATGGTGGCCTCCAGTGATTTTGAAGCGGCATACTGAACCAAAGAATCCCTCAGCCTATCAAACAGTCCCTGAATGACTCCTGAGAGATGGATTATTCTATTGGGTGTCTGTGGCCAATCTCTGGAACTCAGAGCAGTACTCCTCAGCCGGTTGCGCCTTCTGTTGGAGACTGCGGAGTTTCTCCACTAGAGAGATGCCATTAGGATCACTATAGAGCAGGGCCAAAGCCGCAAAAAAAGTTGTCCACCTACCATAATGCTAGAGAAGGCCCAGCACTGGGAATCATCCCGCAACAGGGACACTATAATCCCCTAAGGATTGAGGGCATTGCTTGAAGTGTAACTTACAAGCTTTTCTGAAAGTAATTAATTTATCCCTCCCTCCAGAAAACCTGTCTTAGAGGGCTATATTGGGTTCTGCCTGAGTCTGCACATGAGCCAAGACAAGAAACCCAGCAATGTTTTGCAGCTGCTGCACCACATGAGAAATCAGATCCATAACATCCTGCAAGAGGGTCTACATCAGGTGTGAACGAGCTGCAGACTAAGCCATAGTGACACAATGTAAATTTTAGGGCTATTCATAATGTCACACTAGGAGTTGGAAAAGTCCAATTAGACGGCGTGACAGTTGCGATCAGACCTACGGACATCTCGCACACTACAAAAACACCACGTTCAAAGGAGGGACAATGGGGACACTTTAACAATGGTGGGCCCTGGCGCTAAGGAGAGGGAAGATGGGGCACCTCCTGTACTCATCTGCGGCTGTACTGAGTTCCCTATCAAACCCTATACATGTTCTTTTAGCCCGTTGCCGAGAAGGATACGTAATGCCCTCGCAAAGCCCTGTGCTCACCCTTACTAGTGAGATTGCCGACGAGGAACACTACTCCCACCACTGCACTAAAAAAATATCAAGGAAGGAAGAAAAACAGGGGGATACAAACAGAAACTCCACAGTTGCAGCCAGACCACGAGGTAGCAGACGGATGGGCTCAGGTCAGGACCCCAGCAGTTCTTTCCACCTAGGCAGCTAGGACAGAATGGATTCTATCATCAGTAAAGGTTGATGGGTGTTGCCACTATTTGAAAGTGAAGGACGTGGTCACAGAGTGGCTGCACCTGACATGGACTGCTAGAAATCTGCTGGCAACAAAACTGACATTATCTCTTAATACACCAAAGGAAAAGAAAACACGTATAATATAAGAGTTTTAGAGCACTGTGAGACTGCAAACCTGAATTTGTCACAAGTCTCTAAATGCAGAGAGACAGACGTGACAGGCAGCAGCAGTTGGTATTTGAACTTAGGCTCTATGAGGTGTTGTGTCCCACATACATCATAAGTTGAGAGTGCCTATTTTTAAGTGGAGCATATTCTTTTGTACACCCATTACTATTCTTTGAGCACTTTTTACATTACTAATATTTAACATTCTCCCAACCAGACAAGGACAATAACGTCTCCTGACCTACAGGTGTCTTTGCATGAAAGCATGAAAAGGCATGCAGCGGCATGGGCTTTTCTTAAAGATTGTGATGTGGTTGCTGATTATTTATTCCTCTTTGACCCCTCTATATACAATCTCACCCTGTAGTACATCACTCATCTCAACGATAAATATATAGCCCCATCCTGCAGTGTACAGCTCCTCAGCTACTATAAATACAGACCAATCTTTCCTCATCCTCTCTATACAGTCTCCATCTGCGGTACATCACTCCTCAGCTTCTCTATATACAATCCCACCCTTTAGTATATTACTTCTATCAGTCCCCTTAATGCAATGTATCATGCCTTTCATCATTCTACACATAGCCTCCATCTGCAGTATATCACTCTTAAACATCTTTTATACACAGATTTCATCTGCAGAACATTGCCCCTCAAACTTTTCATAAATACCGTTCCTCTGCAGTACATCACTCCTAAATCGCTTCTGTGGCGCCCCTGACCTGGTCAGGCACCACTGAGTACTGCACCCATGCTGGGGACAGTACAACACAGGTAATCCAGAAGGCTGACTGGGGTGTGGTACACAGGCGCATAGTGATCAGGTCTCACACATGTACCTTTGAGAGGACCCCTGGGGATCCCAGGAGGGGGAAAAGCCTTCGCCTCCACTGGAATAGTGGAGGGGGCCAAAAGCCTCCATCTCCACTCAAGGGGTGTGGTAAGAGAGTCTGGTTGCTAGGTGGCGTAGGCAAGAACAGGAGAGGAGGGGCAGTGAGCCAGAGCAGTGTAGAGTTCAGGGAGCTCGAGTGAGGAGCAGATCCCTGGGGCTGTGCAGTCTGACAGCGCCCGCGCAGTGGCTACTGACGGGGGAGAACGGTCAACTAGGAGTGCTACCCGAAATCCATCTTCAGCTAGAGAGAGAGCAACGGAGTGGGAAGTAAGGAGACTGCTAGAGAGTACCAGGCCCAAACGGGCGGCAGATCCCGGAGCGGGGGATAGATCCACCTTTCCCTGCTAAACCTGCCGGTGTGGGGCCCTCAAAGCCCACGCCACAACACCACAAAAGCCGCAGCCACGTAGCCACAGTTAGGGCCCATAGGTCACAGGAGGCAAGCAGCTGGAGTGGCCTGGTCCAGGCGACAAGCAAACGGCAAACGAAGGGGAGAGAGGCTGCAGCATCTTCCCTGGGTGACCCCCATAGGGACTCAAAGTCGGGGTTACCCCAAACCACCAAGGGCTAAGGAAGGCGAGTTAGTAGTCACCCTCACAAGTCAGCCTGAAGGACACCTGGTTCCCACTTGGTTCATCCCAGCTACGCCCGGGTCACTCACCCTGCCATCAACTGTGAGTAAAAACCCTGAAAGACATTCTGCCTGTGTGGAGTTATTCTGCGCCTTGTGGTTCTACGCACCTACACAGGGCCCTGGGGCTTGCCTCACTCTCAGGAGGCTATTCCAACTAACTGCACTCACCATCAGCCCCAGGCGTCCCTCAACCTGCAGTGGCGGTCCCCCACTGACCGCGATACTGAGAGTGGCGTCACGACAAGAAGAAGATCTCCTACCTGTGACAGGATCCAGACAGCCGAGTGGAGTCCCTGAAGGTAATGCACCGACACAACACCTGTGGGGCTTCACATCTGGCGTCACGAACAGGATAAGGACTAGACCTGTTCAGACAGGTGACCATGTGCCTGGGCGGTCCGCTTGAAAAATTGGAAGCGCCGCCATATTGCCACCATGAAAAGCGCGCTGAAAAACAACAGCAGCCCGCGCTGGGAGAAGTTACCGCCCACGAAGAGGTGTGGCTACCCAGAGATCCCCTGCAGAGTTCTGACCTCGCTTGTGAAGAGAGCGGAAGCGTCCAGAGACGTCGGGACAGAAAGGGAGCCAGAAGCCTGCTGCTGGGAGAGGAGCTGCTGAAAGAGGCAGAGCGGAAACTGAAGAGCCTGCTACTAGAGGCAACGACGAGTCCACTGCTGGGAAATCGTGCAGAAGAGGGCGCAGAAGAAATGGCGTCTGACCGCAGAAACCCAGAACCGGGCTCCGCTGCCTGGTGGTATCGGGAGCTGGCCCAGTTCTGCGACCGACTGGAGACCCGGGTCGTGGAGCAGATCAGAGAAGAACGCATGGAACTTCTGGAGATGGCTGCCGCGGTTCAGGCCTATGAAGGGAGAGCCGCGCGCCGAGCGCCAGACCGAGTGGCAACGACTCAGACCCCGATGCTGCCACCGATGGGTGAGTCCAGTGATGCCCCTGCCAGCGCGAGTGCCCCGACCCCTGCTGCCACGCCTGCGGTCCCTGAAGAGGCGCCCGGCGCGGCGACGCTGAGCCAGGCCGCAGCCACGCCAGGTGCGGCCCGCCAAGCCCAGGCCGCCGCAGCGATGCCCTGCTCGGCCCACCAAGACCCGGTCCCTGCAGCGATGCCCTGCCCGGCCCGTAAAGAACCGGCTGCCACCGCGACCCTCATCCGCGCTGCAGGTGTGACGCTGACCCAGGCCGCCGCCATGCTAGGCCCGGCCCGCCGAGACCCCACCGCAGCAGCAACGCTCGTCCGCGCCGCAAGTGAGGTGCTGAACCAGGCCGCAGCCCCGCCAGGTGCGGCCCGCCAAGCTCCGATCGCTGCAGCGACGCCCAGCCCAGCCTGCACCGATCCCATCGCGACAGCGACGCCGATCCAGGCCGCCGCCACACAGGGCGCGGCCCGCCAAGACCAGGCCGCCGCCATACAGGGCGCGGCCCGCCAAGACCAGGCCGCTGCCATGCCAGGCGCGGCCCGCCAAGAGATTGCATCACCATTTTCCCCGGCCTGCAAGGCCAGAGCAGACACCGCTCCCCAGTCCAAAGAGGTCCCTGCTGGAAAGCCCACACTGGGGGAGGACCCCGCATACTGGCAGCTGAAGGCTGACATGGAGGCCAAGTTTCCACAATGGATGGTGGACCGGTACATGCTCCCTCCGCATACCCCCAAGAGGATGCCGGCAACCCCTGCAGCAATCACGCCAAAGAGTCCCCCGCCTGGGCCTGCTGAAGGAAGTTCACCCCCAGCACCGCCACCAAAGGAGTGCCAAGAAGAACTAAGGGGGAGAGGAGGCCAGGAAGCTGAGGAGCTGACTCAGGAGCCACCAGCAGTGGATCCATGCCCAGAGCCGGAGATGTTGCCATATTCCCGCTGGGATGAGGAAGACCTGACACCGTCTGCTGAAGAGGATCTGCCCCAAAGCCTCACCTGGGAGCTTGTAAGCTGCACCTCGCAGAATCCAGCCCGCAAGACACGGCGCCGCAGCAGAACCCAGTTTTCCCCTGCACCGCCATCCCCAGAGCAGAGAGAAGTCACGGCCAGAGACCTAGAAGAAAAACGGTTCCTGAGAAGAGCCAAAGCCCAGGTCAGAGGACCCCTATGTCGAGGAGTAGTGGAAGACTTTAGCCTGAAGTCAGGATACGGATTCATCATTGCACCTGGTATCAAAGAAGGCATTTTTGTTAATAGGAGAGACGTCAGAGCTAATTTGCCCAGAGGACATCCTGGAAGAAATTTAAAAATGGGAGACACAGTGCAGTTTACCATGCATCAAGGCGAAAGAGGCTGGTACGCGCTAGATGTAGTACCCTGTCCTAAAGAAGAAGAAAGGAAAGACAGCGATAAAGAAAGAAAAGAAAAGGAACCTATCGACGAGACAACCACAGATGAAGAGAAAGGTCAAGGAAGCAACAGGTGCCGCAGCCCTACAGGCCCAAGCCCTGGTGAGGAGGAATCCACATAAAGTACAGAAAGAAGTTACCAGTTTGAAAAAGTTTGTTTTGCAACGTTTTACAAGTTCAAGAATGTGCCCACATAAACTATTGTGAGAAATAAACCTTAAGGCTATGAACTGGCTATAGCCACAAACTCTCGCAGTGTAAATAGTTACACCAGAGGGCACCACCACCACCAGAGTCAGCCTGTTTAGGGGCTTGGCTCGTCTGCAACCAGGGGGGCACGTCCGTATATAGGGCCTTGGCTCACCTGCAACCAGAGAGCATGCCTGTTTATGGGGCCTGGCTCTCCACCACAAAGAGGGTACCTGGTCAGCACCAACTGTGGAGGCCGCCTCTACATCCTGCCAGAAGAGGCTGAAGGCGCGGATCCACCAGGCCAGGTATACCCTGAAGACCACCAGCCCATGAAAGCCGCCTCTACATCCTGCCAGAAGTGGCTGAAGGCGCGGCCAACGTGAAAGGGTTTTGGGTGGGTTAACGGACTTGTGGGTGGAGGGTGGTGATGTATGGTACCTGGTGGTCTTAAAAATGTTTTACATGTTTTAATGTTTTATGCATTTTAAAATGTTGTCTTGCAGCCCGAGGACGTGCTGGTGATAACTAAGGGGGAATGTGGCGCCCCTGACCTGGTCAGGCACCACTGAGTACTGCACCCATGCTGGGGACAGTACAACACAGGTAATCCAGAAGGCTGACTGGGGTGTGGTACACAGGCGCATAGTGATCAGGTCTCACACATGTACCTTTGAGAGGACCCCTGGGGATCCCAGGAGGGGGAAAAGCCTTCGCCTCCACTGGAATAGTGGAGGGGGCCAAAAGCCTCCATCTCCACTCAAGGGGTGTGGTAAGAGAGTCTGGTTGCTAGGTGGCGTAGGCAAGAACAGGAGAGGAGGGGCAGTGAGCCAGAGCAGTGTAGAGTTCAGGGAGCTCGAGTGAGGAGCAGATCCCTGGGGCTGTGCAGTCTGACAGCGCCCGCGCAGTGGCTACTGACGGGGGAGAACGGTCAACTAGGAGTGCTACCCGAAATCCATCTTCAGCTAGAGAGAGAGCAACGGAGTGGGAAGTAAGGAGACTGCTAGAGAGTACCAGGCCCAAACGGGCGGCAGATCCCGGAGCGGGGGATAGATCCACCTTTCCCTGCTAAACCTGCCGGTGTGGGGCCCTCAAAGCCCACGCCACAACACCACAAAAGCCGCAGCCACGTAGCCACAGTTAGGGCCCATAGGTCACAGGAGGCAAGCAGCTGGAGTGGCCTGGTCCAGGCGACAAGCAAACGGCAAACGAAGGGGAGAGAGGCTGCAGCATCTTCCCTGGGTGACCCCCATAGGGACTCAAAGTCGGGGTTACCCCAAACCACCAAGGGCTAAGGAAGGCGAGTTAGTAGTCACCCTCACAAGTCAGCCTGAAGGACACCTGGTTCCCACTTGGTTCATCCCAGCTACGCCCGGGTCACTCACCCTGCCATCAACTGTGAGTAAAAACCCTGAAAGACATTCTGCCTGTGTGGAGTTATTCTGCGCCTTGTGGTTCTACGCACCTACACAGGGCCCTGGGGCTTGCCTCACTCTCAGGAGGCTATTCCAACTAACTGCACTCACCATCAGCCCCAGGCGTCCCTCAACCTGCAGTGGCGGTCCCCCACTGACCGCGATACTGAGAGTGGCGTCACGACAAGAAGAAGATCTCCTACCTGTGACAGGATCCAGACAGCCGAGTGGAGTCCCTGAAGGTAATGCACCGACACAACACCTGTGGGGCTTCACATCTGGCGTCACGAACAGGATAAGGACTAGACCTGTTCAGACAGGTGACCATGTGCCTGGGCGGTCCGCTTGAAAAATTGGAAGCGCCGCCATATTGCCACCATGAAAAGCGCGCTGAAAAACAACAGCAGCCCGCGCTGGGAGAAGTTACCGCCCACGAAGAGGTGTGGCTACCCAGAGATCCCCTGCAGAGTTCTGACCTCGCTTGTGAAGAGAGCGGAAGCGTCCAGAGACGTCGGGACAGAAAGGGAGCCAGAAGCCTGCTGCTGGGAGAGGAGCTGCTGAAAGAGGCAGAGCGGAAACTGAAGAGCCTGCTACTAGAGGCAACGACGAGTCCACTGCTGGGAAATCGTGCAGAAGAGGGCGCAGAAGAAATGGCGTCTGACCGCAGAAACCCAGAACCGGGCTCCGCTGCCTGGTGGTATCGGGAGCTGGCCCAGTTCTGCGACCGACTGGAGACCCGGGTCGTGGAGCAGATCAGAGAAGAACGCATGGAACTTCTGGAGATGGCTGCCGCGGTTCAGGCCTATGAAGGGAGAGCCGCGCGCCGAGCGCCAGACCGAGTGGCAACGACTCAGACCCCGATGCTGCCACCGATGGGTGAGTCCAGTGATGCCCCTGCCAGCGCGAGTGCCCCGACCCCTGCTGCCACGCCCGCGGTCCCTGAAGAGGCGCCCGGCGCGGCGACGCTGAGCCAGGCCGCAGCCACGCCAGGTGCGGCCCGCCAAGCCCAGGCCGCCGCAGCGATGCCCTGCTCGGCCCACCAAGACCCGGTCCCTGCAGCGATGCCCTGCCCGGCCCGTAAAGAACCGGCTGCCACCGCGACCCTCATCCGCGCTGCAGGTGTGACGCTGACCCAGGCCGCCGCCATGCTAGGCCCGGCCCGCCGAGACCCCACCGCAGCAGCAACGCTCGTCCGCGCCGCAAGTGAGGTGCTGAACCAGGCCGCAGCCCCGCCAGGTGCGGCCCGCCAAGCTCCGATCGCTGCAGCGACGCCCAGCCCAGCCTGCACCGATCCCATCGCGACAGCGACGCCGATCCAGGCCGCCGCCACACAGGGCGCGGCCCGCCAAGACCAGGCCGCCGCCATACAGGGCGCGGCCCGCCAAGACCAGGCCGCTGCCATGCCAGGCGCGGCCCGCCAAGAGATTGCATCACCATTTTCCCCGGCCTGCAAGGCCAGAGCAGACACCGCTCCCCAGTCCAAAGAGGTCCCTGCTGGAAAGCCCACACTGGGGGAGGACCCCGCATACTGGCAGCTGAAGGCTGACATGGAGGCCAAGTTTCCACAATGGATGGTGGACCGGTACATGCTCCCTCCGCATACCCCCAAGAGGATGCCGGCAACCCCTGCAGCAATCACGCCAAAGAGTCCCCCGCCTGGGCCTGCTGAAGGAAGTTCACCCCCAGCACCGCCACCAAAGGAGTGCCAAGAAGAACTAAGGGGGAGAGGAGGCCAGGAAGCTGAGGAGCTGACTCAGGAGCCACCAGCAGTGGATCCATGCCCAGAGCCGGAGATGTTGCCATATTCCCGCTGGGATGAGGAAGACCTGACACCGTCTGCTGAAGAGGATCTGCCCCAAAGCCTCACCTGGGAGCTTGTAAGCTGCACCTCGCAGAATCCAGCCCGCAAGACACGGCGCCGCAGCAGAACCCAGTTTTCCCCTGCACCGCCATCCCCAGAGCAGAGAGAAGTCACGGCCAGAGACCTAGAAGAAAAACGGTTCCTGAGAAGAGCCAAAGCCCAGGTCAGAGGACCCCTATGTCGAGGAGTAGTGGAAGACTTTAGCCTGAAGTCAGGATACGGATTCATCATTGCACCTGGTATCAAAGAAGGCATTTTTGTTAATAGGAGAGACGTCAGAGCTAATTTGCCCAGAGGACATCCTGGAAGAAATTTAAAAATGGGAGACACAGTGCAGTTTACCATGCATCAAGGCGAAAGAGGCTGGTACGCGCTAGATGTAGTACCCTGTCCTAAAGAAGAAGAAAGGAAAGACAGCGATAAAGAAAGAAAAGAAAAGGAACCTATCGACGAGACAACCACAGATGAAGAGAAAGGTCAAGGAAGCAACAGGTGCCGCAGCCCTACAGGCCCAAGCCCTGGTGAGGAGGAATCCACATAAAGTACAGAAAGAAGTTACCAGTTTGAAAAAGTTTGTTTTGCAACGTTTTACAAGTTCAAGAATGTGCCCACATAAACTATTGTGAGAAATAAACCTTAAGGCTATGAACTGGCTATAGCCACAAACTCTCGCAGTGTAAATAGTTACACCAGAGGGCACCACCACCACCAGAGTCAGCCTGTTTAGGGGCTTGGCTCGTCTGCAACCAGGGGGGCACGTCCGTATATAGGGCCTTGGCTCACCTGCAACCAGAGAGCATGCCTGTTTATGGGGCCTGGCTCTCCACCACAAAGAGGGTACCTGGTCAGCACCAACTGTGGAGGCCGCCTCTACATCCTGCCAGAAGAGGCTGAAGGCGCGGATCCACCAGGCCAGGTATACCCTGAAGACCACCAGCCCATGAAAGCCGCCTCTACATCCTGCCAGAAGTGGCTGAAGGCGCGGCCAACGTGAAAGGGTTTTGGGTGGGTTAACGGACTTGTGGGTGGAGGGTGGTGATGTATGGTACCTGGTGGTCTTAAAAATGTTTTACATGTTTTAATGTTTTATGCATTTTAAAATGTTGTCTTGCAGCCCGAGGACGTGCTGGTGATAACTAAGGGGGAATGTGGCGCCCCTGACCTGGTCAGGCACCACTGAGTACTGCACCCATGCTGGGGACAGTACAACACAGGTAATCCAGAAGGCTGACTGGGGTGTGGTACACAGGCGCATAGTGATCAGGTCTCACACATGTACCTTTGAGAGGACCCCTGGGGATCCCAGGAGGGGGAAAAGCCTTCGCCTCCACTGGAATAGTGGAGGGGGCCAAAAGCCTCCATCTCCACTCAAGGGGTGTGGTAAGAGAGTCTGGTTGCTAGGTGGCGTAGGCAAGAACAGGAGAGGAGGGGCAGTGAGCCAGAGCAGTGTAGAGTTCAGGGAGCTCGAGTGAGGAGCAGATCCCTGGGGCTGTGCAGTCTGACAGCGCCCGCGCAGTGGCTACTGACGGGGGAGAACGGTCAACTAGGAGTGCTACCCGAAATCCATCTTCAGCTAGAGAGAGAGCAACGGAGTGGGAAGTAAGGAGACTGCTAGAGAGTACCAGGCCCAAACGGGCGGCAGATCCCGGAGCGGGGGATAGATCCACCTTTCCCTGCTAAACCTGCCGGTGTGGGGCCCTCAAAGCCCACGCCACAACACCACAAAAGCCGCAGCCACGTAGCCACAGTTAGGGCCCATAGGTCACAGGAGGCAAGCAGCTGGAGTGGCCTGGTCCAGGCGACAAGCAAACGGCAAACGAAGGGGAGAGAGGCTGCAGCATCTTCCCTGGGTGACCCCCATAGGGACTCAAAGTCGGGGTTACCCCAAACCACCAAGGGCTAAGGAAGGCGAGTTAGTAGTCACCCTCACAAGTCAGCCTGAAGGACACCTGGTTCCCACTTGGTTCATCCCAGCTACGCCCGGGTCACTCACCCTGCCATCAACTGTGAGTAAAAACCCTGAAAGACATTCTGCCTGTGTGGAGTTATTCTGCGCCTTGTGGTTCTACGCACCTACACAGGGCCCTGGGGCTTGCCTCACTCTCAGGAGGCTATTCCAACTAACTGCACTCACCATCAGCCCCAGGCGTCCCTCAACCTGCAGTGGCGGTCCCCCACTGACCGCGATACTGAGAGTGGCGTCACGACAAGAAGAAGATCTCCTACCTGTGACAGGATCCAGACAGCCGAGTGGAGTCCCTGAAGGTAATGCACCGACACAACACCTGTGGGGCTTCACATCTGGCGTCACGAACAGGATAAGGACTAGACCTGTTCAGACAGGTGACCATGTGCCTGGGCGGTCCGCTTGAAAAATTGGAAGCGCCGCCATATTGCCACCATGAAAAGCGCGCTGAAAAACAACAGCAGCCCGCGCTGGGAGAAGTTACCGCCCACGAAGAGGTGTGGCTACCCAGAGATCCCCTGCAGAGTTCTGACCTCGCTTGTGAAGAGAGCGGAAGCGTCCAGAGACGTCGGGACAGAAAGGGAGCCAGAAGCCTGCTGCTGGGAGAGGAGCTGCTGAAAGAGGCAGAGCGGAAACTGAAGAGCCTGCTACTAGAGGCAACGACGAGTCCACTGCTGGGAAATCGTGCAGAAGAGGGCGCAGAAGAAATGGCGTCTGACCGCAGAAACCCAGAACCGGGCTCCGCTGCCTGGTGGTATCGGGAGCTGGCCCAGTTCTGCGACCGACTGGAGACCCGGGTCGTGGAGCAGATCAGAGAAGAACGCATGGAACTTCTGGAGATGGCTGCCGCGGTTCAGGCCTATGAAGGGAGAGCCGCGCGCCGAGCGCCAGACCGAGTGGCAACGACTCAGACCCCGATGCTGCCACCGATGGGTGAGTCCAGTGATGCCCCTGCCAGCGCGAGTGCCCCGACCCCTGCTGCCACGCCCGCGGTCCCTGAAGAGGCGCCCGGCGCGGCGACGCTGAGCCAGGCCGCAGCCACGCCAGGTGCGGCCCGCCAAGCCCAGGCCGCCGCCGCGATGCCCTGCTCGGCCCACCAAGACCCGGTCCCTGCAGCGATGCCCTGCCCGGCCCGTAAAGAACCGGCTGCCACCGCGACCCTCATCCGCGCTGCAGGTGTGACGCTGACCCAGGCCGCCGCCATGCTAGGCCCGGCCCGCCGAGACCCCACCGCAGCAGCAACGCTCGTCCGCGCCGCAAGTGAGGTGCTGAACCAGGCCGCAGCCCCGCCAGGTGCGGCCCGCCAAGCTCCGATCGCTGCAGCGACGCCCAGCCCAGCCTGCACCGATCCCATCGCGACAGCGACGCCGATCCAGGCCGCCGCCACACAGGGCGCGGCCCGCCAAGACCAGGCCGCCGCCATACAGGGCGCGGCCCGCCAAGACCAGGCCGCTGCCATGCCAGGCGCGGCCCGCCAAGAGATTGCATCACCATTTTCCCCGGCCTGCAAGGCCAGAGCAGACACCGCTCCCCAGTCCAAAGAGGTCCCTGCTGGAAAGCCCACACTGGGGGAGGACCCCGCATACTGGCAGCTGAAGGCTGACATGGAGGCCAAGTTTCCACAATGGATGGTGGACCGGTACATGCTCCCTCCGCATACCCCCAAGAGGATGCCGGCAACCCCTGCAGCAATCACGCCAAAGAGTCCCCCGCCTGGGCCTGCTGAAGGAAGTTCACCCCCAGCACCGCCACCAAAGGAGTGCCAAGAAGAACTAAGGGGGAGAGGAGGCCAGGAAGCTGAGGAGCTGACTCAGGAGCCACCAGCAGTGGATCCATGCCCAGAGCCGGAGATGTTGCCATATTCCCGCTGGGATGAGGAAGACCTGACACCGTCTGCTGAAGAGGATCTGCCCCAAAGCCTCACCTGGGAGCTTGTAAGCTGCACCTCGCAGAATCCAGCCCGCAAGACACGGCGCCGCAGCAGAACCCAGTTTTCCCCTGCACCGCCATCCCCAGAGCAGAGAGAAGTCACGGCCAGAGACCTAGAAGAAAAACGGTTCCTGAGAAGAGCCAAAGCCCAGGTCAGAGGACCCCTATGTCGAGGAGTAGTGGAAGACTTTAGCCTGAAGTCAGGATACGGATTCATCATTGCACCTGGTATCAAAGAAGGCATTTTTGTTAATAGGAGAGACGTCAGAGCTAATTTGCCCAGAGGACATCCTGGAAGAAATTTAAAAATGGGAGACACAGTGCAGTTTACCATGCATCAAGGCGAAAGAGGCTGGTACGCGCTAGATGTAGTACCCTGTCCTAAAGAAGAAGAAAGGAAAGACAGCGATAAAGAAAGAAAAGAAAAGGAACCTATCGACGAGACAACCACAGATGAAGAGAAAGGTCAAGGAAGCAACAGGTGCCGCAGCCCTACAGGCCCAAGCCCTGGTGAGGAGGAATCCACATAAAGTACAGAAAGAAGTTACCAGTTTGAAAAAGTTTGTTTTGCAACGTTTTACAAGTTCAAGAATGTGCCCACATAAACTATTGTGAGAAATAAACCTTAAGGCTATGAACTGGCTATAGCCACAAACTCTCGCAGTGTAAATAGTTACACCAGAGGGCACCACCACCACCAGAGTCAGCCTGTTTAGGGGCTTGGCTCGTCTGCAACCAGGGGGGCACGTCCGTATATAGGGCCTTGGCTCACCTGCAACCAGAGAGCATGCCTGTTTATGGGGCCTGGCTCTCCACCACAAAGAGGGTACCTGGTCAGCACCAACTGTGGAGGCCGCCTCTACATCCTGCCAGAAGAGGCTGAAGGCGCGGATCCACCAGGCCAGGTATACCCTGAAGACCACCAGCCCATGAAAGCCGCCTCTACATCCTGCCAGAAGTGGCTGAAGGCGCGGCCAACGTGAAAGGGTTTTGGGTGGGTTAACGGACTTGTGGGTGGAGGGTGGTGATGTATGGTACCTGGTGGTCTTAAAAATGTTTTACATGTTTTAATGTTTTATGCATTTTAAAATGTTGTCTTGCAGCCCGAGGACGTGCTGGTGATAACTAAGGGGGAATGTGGCGCCCCTGACCTGGTCAGGCACCACTGAGTACTGCACCCATGCTGGGGACAGTACAACACAGGTAATCCAGAAGGCTGACTGGGGTGTGGTACACAGGCGCATAGTGATCAGGTCTCACACATGTACCTTTGAGAGGACCCCTGGGGATCCCAGGAGGGGGAAAAGCCTTCGCCTCCACTGGAATAGTGGAGGGGGCCAAAAGCCTCCATCTCCACTCAAGGGGTGTGGTAAGAGAGTCTGGTTGCTAGGTGGCGTAGGCAAGAACAGGAGAGGAGGGGCAGTGAGCCAGAGCAGTGTAGAGTTCAGGGAGCTCGAGTGAGGAGCAGATCCCTGGGGCTGTGCAGTCTGACAGCGCCCGCGCAGTGGCTACTGACGGGGGAGAACGGTCAACTAGGAGTGCTACCCGAAATCCATCTTCAGCTAGAGAGAGAGCAACGGAGTGGGAAGTAAGGAGACTGCTAGAGAGTACCAGGCCCAAACGGGCGGCAGATCCCGGAGCGGGGGATAGATCCACCTTTCCCTGCTAAACCTGCCGGTGTGGGGCCCTCAAAGCCCACGCCACAACACCACAAAAGCCGCAGCCACGTAGCCACAGTTAGGGCCCATAGGTCACAGGAGGCAAGCAGCTGGAGTGGCCTGGTCCAGGCGACAAGCAAACGGCAAACGAAGGGGAGAGAGGCTGCAGCATCTTCCCTGGGTGACCCCCATAGGGACTCAAAGTCGGGGTTACCCCAAACCACCAAGGGCTAAGGAAGGCGAGTTAGTAGTCACCCTCACAAGTCAGCCTGAAGGACACCTGGTTCCCACTTGGTTCATCCCAGCTACGCCCGGGTCACTCACCCTGCCATCAACTGTGAGTAAAAACCCTGAAAGACATTCTGCCTGTGTGGAGTTATTCTGCGCCTTGTGGTTCTACGCACCTACACAGGGCCCTGGGGCTTGCCTCACTCTCAGGAGGCTATTCCAACTAACTGCACTCACCATCAGCCCCAGGCGTCCCTCAACCTGCAGTGGCGGTCCCCCACTGACCGCGATACTGAGAGTGGCGTCACGACAAGAAGAAGATCTCCTACCTGTGACAGGATCCAGACAGCCGAGTGGAGTCCCTGAAGGTAATGCACCGACACAACACCTGTGGGGCTTCACACTTCTATATAAAGACTTCGTCTGCAGAACATGCCCGCTTAGCCCTTCCATACATCACCGCTATCTGCAGAACATCACAACTGAACCCCTCTATACACAACCTCTACCTGCAGTACATCACTCCTAAGCCCCTCTATTCACATCATACATCTGCAGAATATTGCTCTTAAGCTTCTCTGTACACAGCTTCTGTGATGCCCCTGGACTATCAGGTCGGCACAGGGTAATGTGCAATCTGCCCTTCTGTGCAATATCCACTTCCTCCTTGGTTATGGGTCCCCAGCTATATGGTGTTGCCTACATCAGCCAGTTAAAATCCTAGATACACTCTGCACCACATCCACCAGACACACCAGTGGACGGCTTGAGTGGAATAGGGTCGCCCACTTGGGGTGGTTGGTTGAGGAGGTCAAGAGTGTCAGTAAGTTGAAGTTGAAGTGGAAGTAGAAGTTGGAGTTGGACAGTGAAGGAGAGAGGAGGTGAGGAGCCGGGCTCCTTGGAAGCAACTAGGTGGCAGATGGAGGTCTGGGCCTAGTAGGAGCTGGATCCCCGGTCGCAGGGGATCAACAAGGGGCACGGAACTGTCGAGGAGGACAGCCGGCGGCCTTGTAAAATCACCGGGCTGGGACCATGGCACGACGGGGTACGTGGACCCCAGGTCAGGGAGTAGCTTCAGGGTTGAACTAGATGGACTTAGAGTCTCCCTTCAACCTTAAAAACTATGAAACTATGAAACTATGAAACCTGAAATTTACCTGACAAGAACGGAGCCTTCAAGATCCGCTCTCCACCCTCTCCAAAATTGGGGTACTAGCGCAACGAGGGGGATAGGACTTTCCACTAAAATGGTCCAGAAAATTTCAAACGTGAACCCTGAGAGCAAGCTCCCACAGTTAGCCACACTAGGGAACGGGACCTGACTAGTTTTATGCTACCGGGACCAACAAAGTAGTGAACTAAGTGCCAGGAGGAAGGTCACAGATCACCAGGGAACACAATCAGGGACGGGACCAAAACTAGCTCCCCTCAGCGGCAGCGGTGTCCAGAACTTTGGTTTATCCAGTTGTCTGTGTCAGCTTTATGGACTGTGTGAGTACGAAAGTGTCCCTCTTCGCTCCCTACGGCACCCCCAAGCTCCCATCACCGAGTCCCGGGGCATCACCCCTACCCATGGAGGGTTCTAACATCCGGTTGCCCCACTCCATCGCCACCGGGTACTCCCAACAGCAGTGGTGGTACTCCGGATTACCACATACCAAGGGTGGCATCACGAACTCTAAACATAACCCCCTGTAAATACCCCCCTTCATTTGAGTAGCCGCATGACCCCCGGGTCCGGACACCCCTCGAGCCACCGCGGATCCGGATCCGAGAAGCCCGGCTGCTGACACGGGGGTGGCACACTTCCATCTGCAGTACATTATTCTTCAAAGTCTCTATATGCAACCGAAAAGTAGTACATCGCTACACACTCTTTTCATACCCAGCCTTCCTCTGCAGTACATCCATCAGACCCTCAATGCACAGCCTCCATTTGCCATTCATTGCTACTCTGACCTGACCAGGCGGCCCTAAACAATTGCAATCCTAGTAGCAGTTTAGGGCCACAGAGAGTCTCAACAGAGCTATACCTTGCATTAAATCTTCTGCAGTCACATCACAATCTGTAAGATGTACTGTGTCCACAAGTAATTTAAAGGTAAACACTGCTGAAGCACCCAGGGACAGGTGGCCCTAAGAAGCTACTAGGGGGCCGGCCGAGGTGGACATCGACCCATCTACCCCCCAGCCTAGTACTAGAACAGAGGTTGCAAGTCCAGCTCCTTCATCTAACATCAGTGTCTGACCTCACAAATGCTCTTCTAGTTGATTGAGGGAAAATTCCCATAGACATACTCCAAAATCTTGTAGAAAGCCTTCCCAAAATATTGGAAGCTGCTATAACTGCAAAAGGGAGACAAAAAAAGCTTCTATAGGTGTAATGGGTAGCTGTCCGAATACTTTTTTTACTACGTAATGTATCTTAATGGGGTTTCTAAAAATCCTTACACATGCTGCACAAACAACCCATTTATATGTATGGGTGTCACGCTGTACTCTAGGATGTCCTAAACCAGTACAGCGCAGTAATGTGGTAGAGAGAAGATTCCTGAAACTACCTGAGAAGGTAGTTAGCAGGTAAATCACTAGAGGGTGGTAGAGTGGAGAAAACGTATGAGCAGAGTATTCCCTAGCAGAGGTAATACTAGTCAAACCCACCAGATGGCAGTAGAATCGTCAGAACGCTGGATCACAACATGAGGTCTGTAAATACACAGGGGTAAAGTCAAAACATAGTAAGGTGGAAGCAAGGAGTCTGTAGCCAGGAAGTCAGAACTCAGAAGCTGGGAAGAATGGGAAGAGGACAGGAACGGAATCATCGTAAGCAGACAAGAAACGAACAGGGAGACAGCGGGAGAGACACTAACATGACGGGAACAGAGGTCAACAACAGGTCAGGTGAACATGGAGGTCAGGAGGGGCGGGCAACAGGTCATTCACAAGCAGAGCGCAGCAGAGCTGGAAATATCACTGGCATAGTTCCAGAGAAGCAGTGCCATAATATAATGGCCTGACCTCCAGAACGAGGCAGGAAGGATTAACCCCTAATGTGACCTGTATCAGAGATGTGAAACTTAATAAAAGGCTCAGCTGCAGTGAGCCAGGAGTAAATCATGACAATGGGCAGATATTTAAAACAATGTTTTCAATAAATTATTGACAATAACCCATCACATCAGAACACAGCGTACCTTTACACTATTACAGCCCATACAGCTGCTGCACACACTGCGGACGAATGCTTCTATTGACTAAACATTAGCTGAGATCTGCTAACCAAGTTGTGCCGTGTTTGTGAGTGATGAAGTAACACCCTTTTGACCGGACTTACAGTAACTTTTATTTTTCCTAAAAATATCTATGAACAATAATGGACCTTGTTACTGGGGGGGGGATATTATTCTGCGGAAGTATGATCTGCCAGCTGAATATTTCCTATTAATTCCCACAGACAATAAATGTTTTCTCAAATAATCAGGACACCGTAAAACAATCGTAAACTGCTCCTGTTCACGAAGCAATGTTCTTTCTCCGCCAGCTGCTTTTCCGTTTATGCTTCCCATAAGTTATTAGTGCTCAACGGACACACCGTGTAATTACTGGAATATTTATTTTGCTGAAGTCGACTTTTTTATTGTACTTATTTCCATTTTCATTATCTTCTTCTAAAATTGCAATCATTACCTCTTCAGGTGTCGCTGACATTGTCATGGTCTTCTAGCTTCCTGCATTGCTGGCGGGGCTACAACTCTTTGATAAGGAAGTGCATGAAACATGATTTATGTCTACTTGCATGGTTCGCAAATTGAAATGCACGCTCCCCATAGAACATGGTGTCGTGTTTGCTTAACTTCATGCTACAGTGGGACAAGCTTTGATTACTTCCACACCTACTATTCTCAAGCTGTTTCCCTTGTCATATCATCTCGGGATCATTCTATCAAGTAAAATTTATTTTACATTAAACCGCTTGTCACTTCAGTTTAATTGCCTTAGCAATAAATTAAACTCATCCATTTTGCTGCGCCTCACTTAGAACATAAAGTAATAGGCCAATTTTGTTTTCCCCACATCCAGATTTTCAATTGAAGTGATGAATACTTGAATTAATTCAGATGAGTGTTCTTTAAAATAAATAGCACCGCTTATTGCCAGTGAGCTCTGATGTATCTTCTCTGGCATAGCTAACATGTAATCCGCCGATGAGCAGTAAAAACAAAGTAGTATCAGGACCGAACACATTGAGAGAGGGGATTTCTTTTTAACCGCACTGTTTATTTGCCTGTCTAGGCAATGTAGTGCTCCATCCTGGCTTTTGATAAAAGCCTCACTCGGAAAATTTCATGGATATCTAAGCTGCATAAACACCTAAAATTTAATTGGTTGCAAACACTGTGTTATAACAAGGATTTTGCTTGTAAAAAAATATATAAATATATTTGCAGAAAAGAAAACCAAACACTTCTTGATGATTATAACAATTTTTCAGTATTTGGGTTAGAATATGAATTTCTTTATTGCTCCGAGTTTTCCATGTCATAATAGACAGATAAGGGGTGTCATGATGACTATAGAATAGCGGGGAACTGAAGCTCATAATCTGTCCCTCAAACTAGGGGAGGCCCTATGCTATCCCTAGTATCAGGGATACTCCTGTGATGCCTGAGTCTCTTCCTGGCTCTGCTCCTGACCAGTCCTGATCGGATCCCCTGCTCCCCCCAGGGAGAGATGGGACAGGAGTGTGATAAAACCCACAGATAAAGAGAGTCAAGGGAAAACCCAGAAAAACAAGTGCAGGAAGGAAGCTACAAAAACAACAGGGATTTACTCCTCAACTGCAGGAACAAATAACCACAACTTTCACCAGACAGTGTGAGACACCACACCTCACAGACCAACATAGAACAAACTATAGCTGGCATGGGTAGAAGGATTCAACTAGCATAAATAAAGGGGGGTATCATAGGCCTCCCCACAACATGGGATCAAAGGAGCGAGCAAACTAGCAGAGATTAACTCTTTCTAGCCTTCCTATTAATCAGCATACAGTAGGTTGACACCCGAGTCTGCCTGTGTTGATCCTAGACACCAAAGAAACCATTAAGTGGAGTGTCAGAAGCTCCAATCTGAACAGAGGCCACGCCACCATGACAGTCAGTGAAGTTTGTGCAAAATCCTGTGTGATAGGAGGATACACATGGGGGTTTATGGACATGTAGGAGGTGGTCGAGCTCTGCAATGTAAAGTGTATGGTTATGTACAGTGTAATGTGTTATAACTAATGCTACATGTGTATGCAAATATGATATGCTGCTATCTGGGGGCATGTTTCATATACAGTAGCGTGGGACTATTAGCAGAGGCGACACTTGGTGGTTGGGCTGAGATAGTGGTAGGATTGAAAAGATAGAGTTAAGGGGGTAGTGACAGATATGTAAAAGAGGTTGGTTTGGAGGTCTCGAGAGTAGCCCATCTATAAAAGGATTCCAATGTGAGATGACGAGTCCTCAGTGCTATAGCCAGTTAGTGAGCACTGAGGTATCCTCGAGAGGTCCAGGGCCCCGGCTCAAAATGGCAAGCTTATGGATTCGTCCAGCTAGAGAGCCGCCGAGGCCCAGAATCCGGTAAAGGAGAAGGGAGTCAGGGGGTAGGAGACACAGACCCCGGAGCTTGTGACTGAGATCCAAAAAAACAGAGGGGGACAGGTCGAGAGGTAGAACCCCACACTGAGAGGAAGGAAGCAAAGGAAGGCCATGACTGTCATAACGGTGTGAAGAATAAAGTGAACTAATTGAGTTCTGGTGTCGCGTGTGTATGAAGAGGACTGCTAGCGGGGGGACAGACGCCGGCCAGAAGGCACTTAAGTGTCATGCACCCCACCCGAAGTCCCATGAACACCCACAGTCTCCTTAGTGAAGGAGTGTGGCGCCTGACCAGGCCAGGACTGGCACCTTTCTTCAAGTGGCGCTGCGAGCAGGATTGTTTCCTGCAAAACCCAATAATGAAGGCTGCAGGGAAAACACTTAAGAGTGAAGGGCAAATTACCCAGAAAATAAAGATGGCAGGACATGGCATGGGACAGGAAATTAACTCCACCTATCATCGGTGGTACATAGAAAAAAGGGCATGAGGCTGGACCCTGTGTGCTTGAAAGCTGGGGATTAAGAAGCATCCCATATTCAGTGGTGCCTACCACCAGTGGGTGCATCAAAGAGAAATCGCACCCTTCCAAGGAAGCTGATGAGGAATGGGTAGCAGCTCTGAAAAAATAGGCGGAGGAGCCGGAAGAGTCCCCACCCTGGAGGGTACGACCCAGAAGATGGAGCCACCCCCAACAATTAAGAGCAGTGCAACCTTAGTGGATAGTGGAGAGTAGGATGAGCGAGATGAGTCGAGACAGAAACATGGAGCCATTCTTAGCCAGAGACAGCCTCTGGTACAGGTGGAGTGGCCAAAGTGGCTGCGGCTGCCATAGCTGGTCTGACTGGGTCTGCAGATTTGAAAGGCAGTTCCTGGGGAGCCAGATCCATGGCACAAGCTGGCAGCCGCTGAATGCCCAGTTTTCACCATGCTCGGTGGTGGACGCGCCAATGACCTAGAAAACCACCTTGCAGCTATGGGGAGGGAGTTCGGCAGCTGCAGGTAAAATGGGCAGTGAGTGATCCAGGACTCAGCCAAGGAGCATCTGACCAGAAGATACCCCCAACATCACGGTCACTTTTGACCACATCGGCTATGTGTGAGTCCCCTGAAAAGGACTCCCACCCTGACAGTAACTGGCTGAAAAGCCCCCACCTTACATCCCGCAGAGATCAAATGCTTGACCAGGGTTATCAAGGAGAAGAAGAGGCAAGAGGCCTGTGTTTGGGCTCAGTTAGTGCTCCCTGGTGGTGGTGCAGTTGGCAGCTGCGTTACCCAAGGGATGATCCATTACCTTGACCACGAGCAGGGCTACGGCTTTTTCCAGGAGGAGGGGACGAGTATCAAAGTGTATGTTAATGCCATATCGGTGTGCGAGGGTCCCGCTCTTACCTGGGGAGACTGGGTCCACTTTGTCAAGGAGAACAGACCGTGGGTGGTGTTACGCGGTAGAAGTCGTACAGCCCTTGGCAGAAGGACTTATGAGAGGTGCTGCATCCCAAAGAATCCACAACAAGAGACAATACCTCGACAGCACTGACCCTGACTGCCATGCTAGTGGGGAGATGGAGGCCAGTTTCCCCAGGCGGCGAGCACCCCATCGATGGTAAGCATCGCACAGGGGGCGCAGTCAGCCATAAATTTTAAGGTGGTCGATACCGAAGTGACCGAAGTGTGAAACAGTCCACAGTCTGAGAACATTTCTTTTTTCAACTACCCCCCAGTTGTGCTTGTTGCACTAGGATATATGGGACTGTTTTGTATTCCATGTAGGGGCTGAGCATCAGGAGATCCAGCCCATGAAGTTGGCCCAGAGCGGCCGAAGTTAAGTTAATCTTTGTTTCCCTCTCCCCCACTTATTGTGTGCATGTTGCGCCACCCTCTGCGCCCCCCTCTGCTGGAAAGTGAAACCCTGAGTGGTGAGATACGAGGTATGTGACCAGGTGACCTGGACTGTTCCAACCTGGGCTCTCCAAATGAATTCATGGGCTCAGTGTTGGGCATTGGAGCAGTTCTGTAATCCACCATCTGAAACCATGATCTGAAGTCCTGTAGAATCACACCAGTGACAAGAATAGGCTCCTATTTATCAACTCCCATTCCAGGGCATTGTGCTCCACAGTATTGGGGGAATATAATCATGGCTGGCTGTTTCTTCATTGTTTGATAGTTCAATTGTCTTCCAAATAATGCAGACTAGTACATCACAGGGAGCTGATGCAATCTGTCATCAGCATCATCAGCAGGCATTCCACAAATTAGCATAAAAAGGGCCCATTTTGCCTTAAAAAAAAATTCAGGGTTCCATTTGCAGTATGTTCTGGGTCATTATCCATCTTTACTGTGAAGCGTTGTCAAATAAACCTTGCTATATTTGGGTGAATCTGAGCAGAAAGTATCACCCTGTATAATTCAGAATTCATCCAGTTGCTTCTGTCTTCAGTCACATTATCAATAAACAGTCCAACACTTTATAGAGAGGTATTGATATCTGTAGGTTGGATGCATAAAGTGTCACAAAAGCACAGACTTTATCATTACTCCCAATACCCTGATGACTGAAGATTTTATTGTGGACAGTAACAACACATAACAAGCTAGAATCAATTTTATACCGTGCTGATTTGGAATTTATAATTAGCTGGACCAGACAGAAAAAAAGACACAATGAATAGACTCAATGGCTATTTATTATACTGTATACTGTTACAACTCAGCTTCAACCTGGCGACTATGCTATTCTTAATTATGGAAAATTTTTACTTTCGATCAACAACGTCCCGGGAATATTAGAATTATACAAATATCACCAAATATTCCCAATATAAACAATTATTTATTTAATAAAAAATCAACACCACAGTGTAAGTAAACAAGTGATCACTAGATCATGTACATATTAAAATATTCCAGATGACAATGAAATATAAGCAAGCAGACACGATTCACAAACAACTTCGAGCATAGGACTTAACTTAGGCTGAAAATATAGCAGCATTCAACATCCAAACTTTGGAGTCTAACAGTCCATAAGGTCCAAGCATATATGTGCTGTTGCTCTTTCAGAAGTCCTTTCAATATAGGTGAATCGTCCACTTAGATGTCATATAATTATTATACACTATAATAATATAATGTATAATATATACATCTATATACTTAGATGTCATATAATTATTCCTTCTTAGTTCCTCCGCCTCAAGGCGGAGGAACTAAGAAGGAATAATTATATGACATCTAAGTGGACGATTCACCTATATTGAAAGGACTTCTGAAAGAGCAACAGCACATATATGCTTGGACCTTATGGACTGTTAGACTCCAAAGTTTGGATGTTGAATGCTGCTATATTTTCAGCCTAAGTTAAGTCCTATGCTCGAAGTTGTTTGTGAATCGTGTCTGCTTGCTTATATTTCATTGTCATCTGGAATATTTTAATATGTACATGATCTAGTGATCACTTGTTTACTTACACTGTGGTGTTGATTTTTTATTAAATAAATAATTGTTTATATTGGGAATATTTGGTGATATTTGTGCTATTCTTAATTATGCCAGATGTATTGTTTCATTTGTTTGGTAAATTAAGAGGTATTAGCCATTGTTTCATGTCAGTCTAATTGGTGCCCCTTTCTGTATGGTAATTTGTGGAATGTCTGCTGTTTATGCACTGCATTCTGCAGTGTACTAGTCTGCGTTTGGAGGATAGCTATGTAGTCTAATTGAATCAGTGGACAATGAGTGAATAGCCATGATTGCATGATTAATTAATAAATTAACTCAGTTTATAAATTAAATTCTCATCTGCTCTGATTTCAAGTGACATAGAACTCTTGAGAACTCTTTGGCTATGTTCGCACGTTGCGTTTTTTACCGCGTTTCTGCAGCGTTTTTGGCAGCAGCGTTTTTGGGCAAAAAGGCATGCGTTTTTGATTTCCAGCAAAGTCTATGGGAAAAGCAGAAATCCTGTCTGCACTTTGCTTTTTGTTCAGCAGCGTTTAATTTGCATATTTGTGGTCAAAAACCATGCTGAAAAAGAAGCAGCATGTCAGTTGTTTTTGCCATTTCTGCAGCGTTTCCTTAACATTGGAGTCAATGAGAAATGGCAAAAAGCAACCAAAATCACAATTCCTGCGTTTTTCATGCTTTTTACCTGCTTTTCAACTGCGTTTTTGGCTCCAGAAACGCATGCTTTTCTGGCATAAAATTAATGGGTTCTAATGTTCCTTTACACACACACAATAACCGAAAATTTAAATGCTAAAAAATAATAAACTTTAGCTATTTTTCTGTTAAAATGTGCATAACCGCTATTATTACATTTAAATTGATAATTTCCCATTTAATTTTATTAAAAGTTAATTTTATAATTTTTTTCTCTTTTTTCAATCTTTTTGACTATTTCAACTTTATTTCTCAGTGTCTTGATCTCAAAAACGCATCTGCAGAAACGCAGGTGAAAACGCAGGTAAAAAGCGCTAAAAACGCACTAAAAACGCGGTAAAAACGCATGCGTTTTTAGCGCTAAAAAATGGTCAAAAGCCATTTGGTCAAAAACCAAGGGAAGGAAAACGTGCAGAATAAACTGCAGGTACACCGACGCAACGTGCGCACATAGCCTTTATCCATAGGCAGCAGCTCTACCTTTAGGCTATGTGCGCACGTTGCGTTGGTGTACCTGCAGTTTATTCTGCACGTTTTCCTTCCCTTGGTTTTTGACCAAATGGCTTTTGACCATTTTTTAGCGCTAAAAACGCATGCGTTTTTGTAGCGTTTTTATTGCGTTTTTAGCGCTTTTTACATGCGTTTTTCTTATTAAAAACGCATATGCGTTTGCCATGTCATTGAACTCAAAAATAAAGTTAAATGATTCAAATACAAAAATGTCTGCCTTTCCTGTCTTGTTTATGTTAATTTGTTATGATGTCACTTCCTGACGCAATGATAACTCTAAAATCATCAAGATTGAACATGAAAACACTTCATATGTAGCAAAAATAAAGTATACAAACACAGATTTTCATGTCACAAATAAAATAATTTATTTTCAAAGCTTTATTTACGTCATAAAGCCATTTTTATGCACATTTACACATATGTGCAACATATAATTGATATTTAGGAAAAATACATAATTTTTTATAAACATACACATAAGATTAGATCATTATGACATTATGGTTCAGAAAATAATTGCCTGCTGAAATATCCTTGTGGTGGTTGTTGGGAATGCAAATTAACATTTAACGGGGGTTGTATATTCATTTGGCTAGATTGTGGTTTTTGAGTTTGGATGCCAGGATGCAAATATTGTTGGGGCACATTTTGATTATATGTATTTGTATTTAGAGAATAAGGTTTTTGTATGTAGATTGGGTTATGGGCAATAGTAGCTGTATTCTTTTGGGCTGGTGGGTTTTTGACGTCATCAAAAATTTGTTCAATTTTAGAAATAATTGCGCCAGAGGAAGGGAAACTACCCTCTTCCTCATAGCAACTCAGCATCCCACATATGGCTGTCATGCATGTATTTTTTTTCTTCTCATCTTTAATTTTTCGGATTCTACCTGCTATACTAATGCCAAAATGATCAATGTCATCTTCTTTGGCACTAGTATTCAATAATTTTAAGGTTTCGTTACAAATAACGTCCTCCTCTAATTGGATATTTTTGGTGTTTTTTTTTTTGTTTTTTGGCTTAATATATTTTGTGGGACCTGAGGTAATTATTGTAGGTCTAGGTGGTGATTTATCTTGAACCGTACCACTTTCTAGATCCCCTTCATGTTCAGATGAAAATTGATCTATATTGGCTGATGGCCCTTCCTGGTGTGGTTGATGAAGGCTCTCTTGCCCCTCTTCATCATCAACAGGTGTTTGTGCTGCTACATTTCCTGAAGTTCTGTTGAGGTGAAAGAAAAAATAAAAAACAATTAAATACAATGTAATTTATTGTGATGATAACATTATTGTCATAAAACAATTTTAACATACTGTTACATGAATACTTACTCTCTAGTTTTCCGACTTGTGCAGAGGAATGACAGCTCATCATAATAGATGAAATTTGGTTTTTTAGGGGAACTGCCACTTTTCATGCCCTCATTCCTTATCTTGTGAAATCTGTCCTTAACTGAACGCCACCTTTTCCGCACATCAAGCTCTATTTTAATTGTGCAATGAAAAAAAAAAAGACAAAACTTAAATTAATTTTAATAAGTATAGTAACAGTATAAAAACAACTAATTTAAACAAGAAATATACCAATTTTATGTTGTAAGGCTGCATCAGCCTCATGCCATTGTGGGAACAGTTCAGCACAGATTGTTCCCCAACAGCCCATCCTCTTGTTTTTTTGCATGTAGTCAGGGCATGTGGGATCCCAAAGGCATGGCATGGATTCAACCTGTAACATAATTTTACAAATTAGTAAAGAAGTGATTCCTAAATTTCTAAGATTATAAAGCTTGGCATTATCATTATCACATTTTTTAAGCAAAATAATGAAAAATAAATCAGCTACTTACCATAGCAATTAATTTTGCAACATCGATCTTCATTCGCTGGAACCAAGCCATTATAAATTTCAGTAGATCAAAGTTTATCTATTATGAGAAATCACAATAGTAGCAGGCACTGAAACATACTCAGCTCTGTATTTATAGTACAAAGGAAGTGATGTAGGTAATGACGTTTGTGCCTGGTTTATTTGCCTACTGCACCTGCGTTTTTGGTTTGGAAAACGCTGGTTAAAAGCATGTAAAACGCACATTAAACGCAGATTATTCTGTTCAACATGCGTTTTGCCATTTCTCATTGACTCCAATGTTAAGGAAACGCTGCAGAAATGGCAAAAACAACTGACATGCTGCTTCTTTTTCAGCATGGTTTTTGACCACAAATATGCAAATTAAACGCTGCTGAAAAAAAAGCAAAGTGCAGACAGGATTTCTGCTTTTACCATAGACTTTGCTGGAAAACAAAAACGCATGCCTTTTTGCCCAAAAAACGCTGCTGCCAAAAACGCTGCAGAAACGCGGTAAAAAACGCAACGTGCGAACATAGCCTTAAGCCACTGCCTGTAATAAGCATTACAGGAGGATTTGGTAATCTTGACATCTGTATTGCTGGCAGAGAAGCCAGAAGCAAATTATTCAGATACATAGAGATATAGATAGATATATACTGCATCTCTATGTAGGTGAAGGAAAAAGTCAGATTCATTTGTTCCCATAAAACTACTGTATGACTAAAGGGTTAGCTGTTGAGCCACAGGGTCTGCTCAAGTTAGGAGGATTTTCTTACGTTGAAGTCGCAGTGCCACCTCTGACTCCACAGGTAGATTACACTGGACATATAGATGCTGCTCTGTACAACATCTCTGTGTCCTGTATTCTAGAGGGAGAGTCCAAATTTTTTTTCTTCTAATAAAATTGCTAAAAAAATAATAAAACAATAGAATAATATCATTTTATTGCACTTTAAAAAAAAAGAATAAAAATCATAAATATCACAAATCAGCAAATAACATGGACATATTTGGTATCTCAGTAATCGTAGCGACCCGCACAGCAATCAGATTATTTATGGGGGATCAGTAAATGGAGTAAAAAATTGTGCAATTGATTATTTTTCTCTATTGAAACCCATAAAAAATGTACCGCTGAGGCTGTGTTCACACATAGCATAAATGCTGCGTTTTTTTCTCCAGGTGTCCCCACTACAAGCGCAATAACAATCTTCTCTGATTAGTGTGTGTTTGCTGCATTTTTTATATGTTTCCCACAATATTTCATACACGTTTGGTGCAGATGTGAATCCGGGTTTTTAATGCATTTTAATACTACAGAAAAGCTTTGATTCTGCATTTAAAAATTACAACGGCATTTTTTTTTGCTTACATTTTTTTTCAGGCTCCACAAAAAGACTATAGAGAAAAAACACCAAAAACACGAAGTGCAGCAGCTTCTTTAGATGCACCAAGGGCGGAGATTGCATGACGTCTCATCCAATTTCCTTGGACATTTAGTTCTTGTTCACATGTAATGTAAAAAAAGATGCATGTCATATAGTAAAGCTACATAAGGCTAGGTTCACACACTGTGTTTTTTTGACGCTGCGTTTTTGTGACTTTTTTGCGGCAAAAAACGTACAAAAGCGCACCCGCGGCAAAAAACGCACGTGTTTTGCCGCGATTTGGTGCGTGTTTTGCTGCGTTTTTGCTCACTGCGTCTTTATGCGTTTTTTATCAGTGAACAAAAAACAAGGTCTGATGTCATTTCCTTCTTCAATATGTTCTTCATTCTCCAGTAGTGTATGCAGGAGAGCAGACAGCTGCAGAACTACAAGGCTAAGCATACTCCATCCAATAGTGTATGCAGGAGAGCAGACAGCAGCTGCAGAACTACAAGGCTCAGCATGCTCCATCCAGGACTGTATGCTGGAGGGAAAGTCAGGGGGAGCTGACCTACAAGGCTCAGCATCCTCCATCCAATAGTGTATGCAGGAGAGCAGACAGCAGCTGTCGAACTACAAGGCTCAGCATCCTCCATCCAATAGTGGATGCAGGAGAGCAGACAGCAGCTGTCGAACTACAAGGCTCAGTATGCTCCTTCCAGGACTGTATGCAGGATTTCTTTGCCCCCCAAACAAAAAAAATGATGTGGACTTCGCCATATTTTTGTATGCTAGCCGGGTACAGCAGGCAGGTACGGGCTGCCCCCAACCCCCAGCTGCCTATTTGTACCCGGCTGGGAACCAAAAATATAGAGAAGCCATTTTTTTTAATTATTTCATGAATTTCATGAAATAATTAAAAAAAAAAAATGACGTGTGCTTCGCCTAATTTTTGTGTCCAGCCGGGTACAACTAGGCAGCTGGGGATTGGAATCCAAAGTGCAGGGTGCCCATGCTTTCTGGGCACCCCCGCTGCGAATTGCAGTCCACAGCCACCCCAGAAAATGGCGCTTTCATAGAAGCGCCATCTTCTGGCGCTGTATCCAACTCTTCCAGCTGCCCTGATGCCGGGTGGCTCACTGGATAATAATAAGGTTAGGGCTAGCTGTATATTATCAGCTGGCCCTAAGCCCGAAATTCATTGTGTCACGCCAATATTAGACATGGCCACCATGAATTTCTAGTAAAGATAAAAAAAACACAACACACAGAAAAATATTTTTATTAGAAATAAAACACAACACAATTAGTGACTCCATCTTTATTGAAATAAAGAACCCCTCTCCGCAGTAATCCTGGGTCAAGGGTCCCGCGTCGTCCAATCCGGATCCAATATCATCTGATCCATTTGCTAGAAGGCAAAGCGATCAGATGATGTGTCAGGATCAAGTGCCTGAATCACATCACACATCAGGTAATTGTATAAAAGCCATTTATACAATCAGCAGATGCATCGGTGAAAAAAAAAATACTCACTTATGTGCTGATTACCGGCAGCTCCTGGAGCAAGTCTGATCCCGTCCGATCGCTGCAGCAGCTGCCGGTAATCAGGGATGAAGTCTCCTGACGCATCCGTTGATAGGTTAAACCGGCCGGCCGCTGGCGTCACCCCGAGACTTACGATCAGCTGACGTGTCAGGTGACTGCATCAGGTGATCCATCGCCAGGTCCTGCATCCTGCAGGCATACGTACCCGGGGAGACTGCACACACCCGGAGCGGCGGCACCGGGAGGAGATGGGAGCGGACATGGCACCGGGAGTCTGCAGACAGGTGAGTATGACTTTTTTTTTTTTCTACTGTTCACTTTTGATTTCGCAGCCGCTTCCACCTCCTGCCTGTACATGACGCCGCACAGCAGCAGACATGCACAGGACGGGAGGTGGAGGCAGCGGTGACGGTACCGGGAGGATTCACGCTTCTGTGTTTACTGACAGAAGGAATCCTCTTCCTGTACATGTCACTTTACTACCCACCTCCTGCATTTATAGCTGCGTTTTTGGTCTTAGAAACGCACTAAAACGCACCAAAACACACCTATTTGCGTTTCTCATTGCGTCTTTCAACATCCCATTGCATTCAATGGATGAAAAGCGCAGTGAAAAACGCGGGAATAATTGACATGCTGCGTTTTTGTGGCACCACAAAAACGCAGCTGAAAAAAAACGCTGTGTGTAGACAGCAAAAATGAAAACTCATAGACTTTGCTGGGGAAGCAAAGTCATGCAGTTTTCTGAGCAAAAACGCACCCGAAAACTGCGCAAAAACGCCTCGAAAAACGCACTTGTGAACTTACCCTAAAGATGAGAATGTTCTGGCTGCTACGACTATGAATGAATGAACAGTCCAGACTGAATTTCCCTCAGTGCAAAATGTGTGTGGCTTGGGTATGGCTAGGGGCATGTCCAAAAATTGAATACTTTGTCCCTCTTTCTGCTCTTTAAAAGTTAGGAGGTATGATGATTGTCTTTTCACCAATCCTCTAAGGCATAATACCCTGGAATGGGAATTGAAGAATATAAAAAGGGCCTTGCTCCTGTCTCCAGTGTGATTCTCCAGGATTTCAGCCTAGGGTCCATAGATCCAGCTGAAGGATTACCAAACTGCTCCACTGCCCAACACTGAGCCCACAAATTCACTTGGAGAACCCAGGTTGGGATAACCCAGTCACCTGGCTACATACGTAGCTGAAGTTTGAAACTATCGCTTCTCAGTGGGTGCCAACCAAAAGTGGGGTGTTGCTGGCTGGTATAATGACACTCTGTCACTTTTATCATCTTGTGTTCTTGCTGGGTATGTACTATATTCTGTGGTACCCTGTGAAGGAGTATAGGTGTTCAGTGGAATGAGACCTGGTCTGTTTGGTCTTTCTAAAGACAGCCATGCCAGTGGACGAGAGCACCTCTGACACTTGTGTCCACAATAATATTTTTTAGTTACTTTAGCCATCAAGGAAAATATACTGCTTAAACAAATATTAACATGTGCCGTTGTTATTGTTTCGTTTGACACAATTTAAAGAAATATGTCAGAAAACAATTGAAAATCTCCAATAAATCTGGCATATGTGAATAAACCCTACAGGTGTAAACCACAGAAATGCAAAACATAAACTCCATGTAAGGGAAAAAATATTCCTTCCTGACCCCAAGTGCTGGCAATCAGGTACTTTTTAGTTCACTGCAGTGAAGATATTGGACATCAAACATATTATATTGTTCTTATCGATAACAAAATAATTCTTATTTTATAGCTACCTTTATCTACATTATTTCTTTATCTATCACATATGTAAATATATTTCAATATTGTACTTCTTACTGTGTATTTTTACTTCACTGCGGCTCAAATGTCCACTGCAGATCTGAGACTGTGTCTAGTCTGTTTGACAGGACCAAATCCACCAAATTATCTCACCTTGCTGGGTCATCTACCATCTGAGAGAGGCAATTGTCTTGAACTGTGGATAAGAACTTGCAGCTTTTAGCACAACCTGAAGATGCTATGTCCCACTGAATGTCTGGATAGTTAAAATCTCCCACAATAAGGACGCTATTATTATTTGTTTCCTTTATAGTTTGTTGCATATCACCCTCTACCTGTTCAGCTATGTTAGGAGGCTTATAGCAAACTATAATTAGCAGCTTTCCATTATTCCCCTCCCCATGTACATTTACCCATACTGACTACATTGTTGCAGCTCCCCCCAATGTCATCATTGAGCACAGGTCTTAAATTGGATTTAACAAAAATACACACGCCTCCACCTTTTTTGTCTTTCCTGTCCTTTCTGAATGTAGTTTAACCCTCTATATATGTCACCCAGTTATGGCTCTTATCCAGCCAGGTTTCTGTAGTGCCCACCACATCGTAATCCGTTTCTGAAAAAAAAGTCTCCAATTTATTCATTTTCTTTGCAAGACTTCATGCATTCACCAGCAGATATTTAATACTATTAGAACATTTATTACTCCTACTCACCTCCCTACTTTTCTTGCACGTCCCAGGCCCTCTTAATCCTCTAAGACCCCTTCTTATCCTGGAGCATTCTAAATCTTTCCCCCCCAATGAGACCAATTGTTTCAGGAATTGGCTCCTTAGGGGAGAATCTTGGAGGGTGGGTAGATTGTCACCTGCAGTGATTGGTATATGAAATACCTGGCTTCTTGAAAGACACAAAAGAGGTAGTAAAGGCACTAGATCAATTTGAATGGAGCACTGAATTTTGATGGCTCAGCTGCAATGTGATTTCTCTTTATCCATCTATCCCTCACCATGTAGCCTTACGATGCCTATCAGACCATCTGAATAAATATAGTTTGTATAATGACAATTTTAAAAATTTCTTGATCTCAGCAGTGGAATTTCTACTGAAATATAACTATTTTTATTTCAATGGTAGATATTTTCTACAAAGACAGGGAGCTCGCATGGGAGCTCGCTTTTCACCTTCATTGGCAAACTTGGTGATGGCTAGATGGGAGGAGGATATGCTCTATAACAAGAACAATCCCTACTGTAAAAATTTACTCTGGTATGGAAGATACCTGGATGACCTGTTGGTCATCTGGGTGGGCCCAGAAACTGAAATAACCAACGTTATAAATTATTAACAACAATGAGTTCAACTTCAGACTTACATATTATTCCCATCCCACTAATATTAATTTATTGGATGTATCTCTGATTATTAAACATGATAAGGTTAATATCCTGCCATTCAGAAAAAGTACTGCAACCAATTCTATCCTTAAAGCCTCTTCATGTCACACCTCACATACCATAAAAAATATTCCTGCAGGAGAATCAATTCGCATAAAACGTAATTGTACTGAATTGGAGGAATATGCTAAATATGAAAAAATGGCATGTGAACGTTTGTTACATAGAGGCTATCCCAACTGGTCTTTGAGCAGAGCAAAATCCATTGTAGGAGAAATTGATAGAAAAAAACTCTTATTCAATATGGACAAAGTAAAGAAAAATAAAAATAAAACCAGAAATATTAATAACAACAATAAAATGAATAACATCGTTTTTACAACTAACTATAGCTTACAATTTAATAAAATAGCTGAAATAATAAGGAAATATTTGCCCATATTGAATGAAGACTCCAAACTCAAACAAATTATTAACAATGGTGCATGTTGTATTGCAAAAAAAGGCACCCACACTAGCTAATTTATCACCCAGTTTACATATTAGGGATGGGGTTAATAAGGATAAAAAAACTTTTTTAAATGTGAATGGTTCTTATAAGTGTGGTGCAAATCGTTGTAAGGCGTGTAAATACGTTAAAATAGATAAGGACTTCACATCCAGCCATAACAAAAAAGAACATCAGATCAAAGGTTATATTAACTGTAACACGGAGTACATAATCTATCTAGTAACATGCACTATGTGTAATGTACAATATATAGGTTGTACATCCGGTCCACTAAAGGTTAGGATAAGGAGACACCTGTTAGATGCTAGGAATCCCTCTGCATTATCGGCATCAGCCGTCTCCAAGCACTTCAGTGACGTTCACAAAGGCAATCTGAATGGTATCCAAGTAATGGGAATTGAAAAGGTTGTTAAACCATTGCGGGGTGGAGATCACAGAAGGAAACTTCTCAATCTAGAGACCTTCTAGATCTTCACCGTGGAAACCAGATATCATCAATAGCAGGCAGGACTTAATTCTACACTATTAAGAAAATATCTCCAATAGATACATAATAAAATATAATAGATTTTTCAACAAAATATAAAAAGCAATAGTAAAATATATAATAAATTAATAAATAATATGGATAAAATAGTGTTTAAAATGGGTACCATAACATTTTTCACACTGTTAAAATAGTAGAAAAAGATATATGTGCAATCTTTATATTAATTTTACTCAAAACTTCCTTAGATATATTCTTGTATAAATTAAAATAGAAAATTATCTTAATAACAATACAAATGAAAAATTTAAAATCTATAATAATAGAAAACAATATATCTTATCATGATCCCAAAAATGTTTTCATTTTATTAATTATGTTTTTGAAACATTGCAATACCATAAGTTTTATATATCTTTATATATATATTTAAAATGTATTTGTATGTTAACCCACTAATTGCGGAACCTACAGGTGAGCAATTAATAGTGGGGGGACTACTTCTTTAAGAAGGACCTGTTCAGTTATGGTTCAGACCATGATTTAGGCTACATTCACACGACCGATCCGTTTTTGCGGTCCGCAAAAATCGGTCCGTTTTTTTCACGGATGCATCCGTGTGTCATCCGTGTGTCATCCGTGTGCCTTCCGTTTTTTTTGCGGACCGCAAAAAATTGAAGCAGCAAGAAAGATAAATAGATGAATAGATATAGAGATGGATAGATAGATATAGAGACAGAGAGATAGAGGAATGAATGAATGAACAGAGGGCTAGATAGATTAGATAGATAGATAGATAGATAGATAGATAGATAGATAGATGAGAAAGACATATATAATGTCCTACCCCCTGCATATTCTAAGCTGGCACCCTTTAGTGACATTCATGTGCCACTAAAGGGTGCTTAGCCTTGCATTTAGCCAAAAAATAAATAAATAATTTAAAAAAAATGACGGGAGGTCCCCCCTATTTCTTGTAGCCAGCTAGGGTAAAGCAAATGGCTGCAGCTTGCAAACCACAGCTGGCAGCTTCACCTTGCTGGTAATCCAAAATAGAGGGCACCCCACGCTGTTATTTTAAATTAAATAAATAAGTTAAAACAAAAAACACGGGGTCCCCCCCAAATTGGATCACCAGCCAAGGTAAAGCGGACAGCTGTGGTCTGTTATTCTCAGACTAGGGAGGTCCACTGTTATTGGACACTCCTCAGCCTAAAAATAGCAGGCTACAGCCGCCCCAGAAGTGGCGCATCCATTAGATGCGCCAATCCTGGCACTTTGCCCCAACTCATCCCGTTGCCCTGGTACGGTGGCAAACGGGGTAATATATGGGGTTGATGCCAGATGTGTAATGTCACCTGGCATCAAGCCCTGGGGTTAGTGATGTCACGGCGTCTATCAGAAACCCGACATTACCAGCCCAGTCAGTAATAAAAAAAAATAGACAACAAAAAAAGTTTTATTTGAAAAAACACTCCCCAAAACATTCCCTCTTTCACCAATTTATTGAAAAGAACAATCAAATCCGGGTCTGGCGAAATCCAATAAGGGGATCCCACGACTATCCATACTATAGTCAATGTCCCAGTCAAGGAAGAACAGAATGTTCACCATTGGCTGGAAGAGCCGTGCTGTGACCTGAGCTAACATCAATAGGTCAGCCCAGGTCATTGCAGGGGATGACGAGCGCTGCCAGGAGGTTAGATGAGACCATTACCTGCTGTGATGATCTCCTGCACTCCTGACATCAGCGGTATCACTGCCTTCTATGCCCGCCGCGTTCTCAGCAAAGAATCGCGGGAGCCCGTGACGTCACCGCTAGTCTCGGGCCGCCCGCGAGACTTGATGTGAGAACGCGGCGGGCAGAGAAGGCAGTGACAGCGCTGACGTCGGCAGAGGAGGAGATCGATCGTCACAGCAGGTAATGACCTCATCTCACCTCCTGACAGTGGGGATGACAGCTGCAGCGCTCGTCATCCCCGCGGCTTCCTGCGCTGCAGTGTGACAAACTGCTGACACTGCGGGCAGACACTGACACGCTGCAGTGCGGGCAGCTGTAGGGCTGGCAGGGAGCGGGACACAGACTGCACGGGCAGTGATGAGAAGCAGCGCTTGTCATCCCCGCAGCTGTACACGCTGCTGTGAAGCTGCTTATACTGCAGGGGGGGGGCAGACACTGACACGCTGCAGTGCGAGCAGCCGCGGGGCTGGCAAGGAGCGGGACACAGACTGCACGGGCACGCGACGGAGGTCACACGGAAGTGCTTCCGTGCGGCTTCCGGGGATTTTGCGGGCCCATTGACTTGTATTGAGTCACAGGCCGTTATTACGGAACAGAATAGGACATGTTCCATAATAACGGAACGGACATATGGCATCCGATCTGTTTTTTTGTAGGGTCGGATGCACACGGAAGTTCTTCCTTGTGCCATCCGATCCTACACAAAAGACATTGAAAAGATGGTCCTGTCCGTGGGTCCACAAAAAAACAGGAATTGACCAGGACAGAAGGAACTTTCATATGAATGAGCCCTAAGGCCTGTTTCACACGTCAGTGATTCTGGTACGTTTGTGCTTTTTTTTCTACGTACCAGAATCACTGACATACGCAGACCCATTATAATGAATGGGTCTGCTCACACATCAGTGATTTTTCACTGAACATGTCTCCGTGCGGCGTACCCGCGTGTCCGTGATTGCCGCACTGAGACATGTCAATTTTTTTCTGGCATCACTGATGTCCCACAGACCACGCAGTGGTGTGATCCGTGAAACATGTGCCAGAAAAAAATGTGCATATAAAATAAAAATCATTTTTACACACCCAGCTCTAGCGGCGCTCTGTGCAGCCTGTGCTGCCTGCTGCTTCTGAGCCAGCTCATTACTGTCATGCATATTCATGAATGCACAATACAGCCGACCCGGAAGTAGCTGCTGTGGGGGTCAGCACCGGCTGGATGCTGCACCGCGGGAGCGTTCAGCACCATGGAGAGCGGGAGCGGGCACAGGTGAGTTAATCTCTATGTGCAATCACGGACCACGGAGAACGGAGCCCGGATTGCACTTAGACAACCCACGTGTGCCGTGATTCACGGCACACGGAGGGACATGTGCATGTTTTACACGTCAGTGAAGAACCTCTGTGTTTTTCACTGACGTGTGAAACGGGCCTAAGACAGTTTGTTGAAACGCGTCGCTCTGACCTGGGCTAAAGAATATTATTTGCATGTCCCTAGATTTTATTGTAATTGATTAATAAAGAAGAAATACTTTTTACTGGATACGAGACTGCGCTGGATTTATACATATATTTTTGCCATTCTAAATCTTTGGGTTGCTATGTTATCTCTCACCTCATATGATTATCCCTCCTTCTTAGATGTGCATATTCTGCTTTTAAATAAACCTTCTTAAAGCTTTCAGCGCTATGGGCACAGTCTTCATAAATTCAATTTCTAGCAATCGATTAGTGCTTGTCACTCGCTTGCTATACACCAATCCATGGGACTGCCACCACTGTCGAATGTCTTTAGAAGCAGACAATTGTCACTAATTATTTTAACAAATCACTTCTGAAAATAAACTAGTGAAAGTAAGATACAACAGAATCCAGCAGACCATTATCACCAGTCAGCAAACTCGGCTGTGATATTGCTAAGCCCCTTCAGCAGTATCTGTTCATTATAACTGCATGACAGCCAGCTTGTGATCTGAATGCCTGTTAGAGTCAGATAGCGATGAATCCTTTTTGCCATCCTCATGTTCATAACGATGGAAAGGAATGAGAGTCTTCAAAGTGATTTTTGCTTAAAATGATGGATGTTGATGGAGAATACGAAAAATAAGAAAAAAAAAGTTTTTCCAGCACCACTTTTTTTTTCAAGAGTTTAGCACCGACCTTCTTTGTTCTTAAACTTTCTGTTACACATATAATATATTAATTTATTTGCTACTTGCTGCATAGGTATAGGAACACATACTATACATACTGGGGGTCACTTATCAAAACTGGTCAGCCACAAAAAACGACCGTGAAGACCATAGCAAGCAATCTCAATGCTGCATGTGTTTCTTTTCAGTAATTATGAGAACATATAGTTGTGTTTTGATTGGCTTTTATTGGCAGAAAGGACAATTTTCCTCCCAGACTGTTTAGATAAAATGAAGGTTCAGTCTTTAAAAAAGGTAAATTATCAAGTTAAGTATTAACCCAGGCGATTTTCTGTTTTTTTTGGTTTTTTTTTACTCCCCTGATTCCGAGAGCTGTCTTTTATATTTTTTCCATCAATTTTACCATAGGATGGCTTGTTTTTTTACGGAACGAGTTTTACTTTTAAATGAAACCATAATTTTTTAAAAATTTCCAAGTGCGGAAAAATTGCAAAAAAAGGTGCGATTGCATGATTGTTTTTGAGATATTTTATTCACAGTGTTCGCGATATGGTAAAACTGATGTGTCGGTATGATTCTTCAGATCGGTTCGAGTTCGTAGACAATAAACATGCATAGATTTACTTTTATCTAAGGGTTACAAAAAAATCAGAAGTTTGTCCAATAAAAATGGCGCACTTTTTGCACCATTTTACGTGACCCGTAGCGTTCTCATTTTTTGTGATCCTTGGCTCAGTGATGGCTTATTTTTTGCATCTTGAGCTGTCATTTATAATGGTACCATTTTTGCGCAGATGCTACAATTTGATCACCTGATATTGCATTTTGAGCAAAATTTGTGGGGACCAAAAGACGTAATTTTGGCGGTTTAATTTTTTTGCCGCTGTGCTGTTTACCGATCAGATTAATTGATTTTATATTTTGATAGATTGGGCATTTCTGAACACAGCGATACCAAATGTGTGTATATTTTTTTTTTTTAACTTTTTCATTTTTAATGGGGTGAAAAGGGGTGATTTAAACTTTTATTTTTTGTTTATTTTTTTACATTTTTTTTACATTTTTTTTTTATTTTACTAGTCCCCCTGGGGGACTATAAGGATCAGTAGTCTGATCGATCATTTATTTCTGTTGATCACAGCTACACAGCTCTGGACACCAGAAATACTCACCTCTTGTCACTGGCAGTACTCGGCCCAGTGAAACAGGGAGTGATTCATGCTAGCTACAGGAGTCATCACTTGACCCTGGGCTACCATGACAACCATCAGCTCACAGTGATCACATCACTGCGACGCCGATGGAGGTGGGTGAGTAATGATTTACTGCGGTGGGGATTTAAATGGCTCTGTCACATTTTGACAGCACCATTTAAGTGATTAACAGGCACGGGCGGATGTGCCTACGAGGCGCACATGTCAGCTGTTCAAATAAGCTGACATGTGTGCGGATCCCTGCCGGCTGCCAGCAGTAGGTGGCGGGGATTACACTATGACCGCTGGGATGTAATTTTACCGCCCGCGGTCATTAAGGGGTTAAGACTAACATACAATATTCTGGGCACATCACTAAAAATTATTCTTATAGTCCACTTATCTGAGAATCAGCACATTCTTTTTTCATTAAATCCAATAATTTCCAGTTAAAGTGACCTTTCATCATGATACTTAAATTGACTATACAAGTGTATCTCAATAAATTAGAATATCATCAAAAAGTTAATTTATTTCAGTAATTCAACAAAAAGGAAATGCAAATATTATATAGAGTCATTACAAACAGAGTGATCTATTTTAAGTATTTATTTTTGTTAACCCCTTAAAGACCGCGGGCAGTAATATTACATCCTAGCGGTCATAATGTTACTGTCCGCGGTCTGACGGCAGCAGCATGCCGCGATCGGTGCACATCTCAGCTGATTTTCACAGCTGAGATGTGTGCCTGCTAGGCACGAGCAGAACCATTATCTGCTTGTGCAGTTTAACCCATTCAATGGTGCTGTCATATGGACAGCACCATTATAACGGCATCGGCGGTAAACTTTAACTTACTGCCTGATACCGGAAGTCACGTGACGTGATCACGTGACTTCTGGTGGTTGTCATGGTAGCACAGGGTCATGTGATGACTCCTGTACTAGACATGAACTACTTTCAATTTCACTTGGCCTGCAGCCGAGTGAAGCAGAAAGTGAACGTATCTGCTGTTTACAGCTGCATAGCTGTGATCAGCAGATAGTGCAGAGCGATCGGATTGCTGATCGCTATAGCCCCCTAGGGGGACTAGTAAAATAAAAAAAAAAAAGTAAAAAAAAAGTTTTAAAAAATTAAAAAAAAAAAACCTACAAGTACAAATCACTCCCCTTTCGCCCCATTGATAATTAAAGGGTTAAAAAAATAAACAATATACACACATTTGGTATCGCCGCGTTCAGAAACGCCTGATCTATGAAAATATAAAATCAATTAATCTGATCAGTAAACGGCGTAGCGGCAAAAAAATTCCAAATGCCAAAATGATGGTTTTTTGCTGCCACAACTTTTGCGCAAAATGCAATAACAGGCGATCAAAACGTAGCATGTGCGCAAAAATGGTACAGTTAAAAACGTCAGCTCGAGACTCAAAAACTAAGCCTTCGCTGAGCCATAGATCCCGAAAAATGAGAACGCTATGGGTAACAGAATATGGCGTAAAACGTGTGCCACTTTTTTCAGACAAACTTCCGGGTTTTTTTTAACTCCTTATATAAAAGTAAACCTATACATATTTGGTGTCTACGAACTCGCACTGACCTGAGGCATCACACCCACACATCATACCATATAGTGAACACAGTGAATAAAATATCTCAAAAATAATAGTGCTAACGCACTTTTTTTGCAATTTTTCTGCATTTGGATTTTTTTTGCTGTTTTCTAGTACACTATATGGTAAAACTTATGGTTTTATTTAAAAGTACAGCTCGTTCCACAAAATATCAGCACTCACATGACCATATTGACTGAAAAATAAAAAAGTTACAGCTCTCACAAGAAGAATGGCGAAAAAAAAACGGAAAGCGAAAAATCGGCCGGTCGTTAAGGGGTTAATATTGATGATTATGGCTTACAGCCAATGAAAACCCAAAAGTCATTATCTCAGAGAATTAGAATACTATATAAGTGTGCCGCCCCTAGTAGCCGGGCTGCTCGGATCCGGACCTGCTGTGTGACTCGAGGGATCCTCCGGACCTGGGGGTCACGCGGACACGCCAAATGAAAAGGGGGACGTAGTTGTACGGCCTTGGCTGTATTCAGTTTGTGATGCCACCAACGGTGTGTGGTGAAGTGGGACACCACCGCTGCTGTTGTGGGACACCCGGGGGCGATGTAGTGGCAGCTTGATGTTAACCCCTCCGTGGGTAGGGATGGTTGCCCTGGGACCCAGTGTCTCTGTGCAGGGTATGGCGATGGCAGGGGCTCGTGCGCCCAGACGGACCAGGGGATATTTGGTTACTCACAATTAAATGAATCACACAAGTCTTTTGGTAAACCAAGGTGCTGGTGGCGGCCGCCGCGGCCGGTTGTACTCTGGTCCCCCACCCGGGCTGGTGGTCGCCGTCTTTTCCCTCTGCACTGTGTTTGCTTGTGTTGGACTTCCCAGTATGGAACACAGGAGTCCGCTCCCAGCTTGTTGTGTACCTGAGGAGCTGTGCCTGCTGACGCTGACCCGTGGGATCTATGGGTCCAGGCGGTTGCCCTATCCCTCTCTGTGGGTGGTTGTCTGCTTTTGGGACTTTGGTTGGGACAGGACCTATAATCCTGCGGTTGATTAGCTAGGCCGTTGGTTCCGGTCCTGGCTTCAGGGTCCGAGTACCCCCTCTGTGCATGGTTTCCGGGTCGGGTCTTTGGTGTCGGTACCGACGGGCTCCAACCCTGTCCCGGTCCACCTCAGATCTCTGGCTGCCGTCTTCCCGTCGCCTACTGATGGAGACCACCGTCTGCCACCTAGCCAAGGTACCAGGGCTCCAACCCTGGCACCGTTCAACTTGAATTTCTCCTCTGCTGGAGCTACACCTAGCCCCAGCCTCCACTCCTCTCAACTTGAACTACAAACTTGAACTTCAGACTTCATCTGCTTGTTTTCCCACCCCGGGCTGTCTAGACCCCTAGGTGGGCATTCCCTAACCGCCTGGTCCCACCCACTGGTGTGCCTGTCTTGCCCTGAGGGGGGTGTCTAGGGTTTCAGGTCAGCTGCATGTGACCCTGGGGGGAAGGTGTTATGCGGAGGCTTAATGTGTGACTACCTGGTTTTGCCAGGGCGTCACATAGGAATAACTGAAAAATCGATTTTAAACTCAGAAATGTTGGCCTACTGAAAAGTATGTACAGTAAATGTACTCAATACTTGGTTGGGGCTCCTTTTGCATGAATTACTGCATCAATGCAGCGTGGCATGGAGGCGATCAGCCTGTGGCACTGCTGAGGTGTTATGGAAGCCCAGGTTGCTTTGATAGCAGCCTGTAGCTCATCTGCATTGTTGGGTCTGGTGTTTCTCATCCTCCTCTTGACAGATTCTCTATGGGGTTTAGGTCAGGGGAGTTTGCTGGCCAATCAAGCACAGTGATATTGTGGTTATTAAACCAGGTATTGGTACTTTTGGCAATGTGGACAGGTGCCAAGTCCTGTTGGAAAATTAAATTTCCATCTCCAAAAGCTTGTCAGCAGAGGGAAGCGTGAAGTGCTCTAAAACTTCCTGGTAGACGGCTGCATTTACTTTGGTCGTTATATAACACAGTGGACCTACACCACCAGATGACATAGCTCCCCAAAGCTTCGCACTAGACCTCAAGCAACTTGGATTGTGGGTCTCTCCAATTTTCGTCCAGACTCTGGGACCATGACTTCCAAATGAAATGCAAAATTTACTTTCATCTGAAAACAACACCTTGGACCACTGAGCAACAGTCCAGTTCTTTTTCTCCTTGGCCCAGGTAAGACGCTTCTGGTGTTGTCTATTGGTCATGAGTGACTTGACACAAGGATTGAGACAGTTGTAGCCCATGTCCTTGATACCTCTGTGTGTGGTGGCTCTTGAGGCACTGACTTCAGCAGCAGACAACTCCTTGTGAATCTCCCCCAAATTTTTGAATGACTTTTTCTTAACAATCCTATCCAGGCTGCAATCATCCAAGTTACTTGTGCACCTTTTTCTACCACACTTTTTACGTCCACTCAACTTTCCATTAATATGCTTGGGTACAACACTCTGTGAATAGCAAGTGTGCCTCCCCTGCAGCGGATCGAACCGCTTGGATCCATGCGATGACTTGTGGCTCGAGGGTCTACTCCAGGGGCTTGGGGCCACTTCTAAACGTAAAGGGGGGAGTTATTTACAGGTGAGGTATAGTTCGTGACGCCACCCGTGGTGTACGGTAAGGAAGGGATACCACCGCTTCCATTGGGAGTACCCGGGGTGATGGAATGGGGCAGCAAAGGTGTTGTTGCCATCCACGGGTAGGGGTAGGCCAAGGGACTCGGTGGGGTGCCGTGGGATGCAGCGGTCACTCAGGTACTCACTCAATCAATAAGCAGGCGCTGACAACCGGGTAAACCAAATCTCAGGGTATCGCTGCCGCTTGAGGGGAGCTCGTCCAGGTCCCGTCCCCTATAGTGTTGCCTAGTGATCCGCGACCTGCCTCCTGGCACTAAGTTTAGTGTGGGAGCCTGCTCTCAGGGCTCACGCTTGCGATTTTCTGGACCATTTGTTTGTAAGGCCCTATCCCCCTCGTTGCGCTACTGCCCCAATTCTGGAGTGGGTGTGAACAGGTCATAAAGGCTCCGCTCTCCTCAGGTTAATTGCCGGGTTGCCTGAAGCTTCTCCCCGACCTAGGGTCCGTGTACCTCGCCGTGCCTTCGGTCCCGTACCGGTGAGAGTGCCAGGCTGCTGACCGTCCTCCTTGACAGCTACAGGCACCTAGCTGCAATCCCCTGCGACCGGGGGTCCGACTCCTCTAGGTCCAGACCACCGTCTTCAACCTAGACAGCTTCTCCTGGGAGCCACCACTCCCAACCTCCTCTCACACTCTCTCTCTCTCTTACTGACTACTCACTACACTACTCACCTCCCCTCTCTGACCCCCCAAGTGGGTGACTCTATTCCACTCAAGCCGTCCACTGGTGTGCCTGGTGGATGTGGTGCAGTGTGTATGTAGGATTTGATTTGCTGTTGGAGGCAACACCATGAGATAGGGACCCAGAACCATGAGGGACTTGGAATACTGCACAGAAGGGCAGTTTGTGCAGTACCCTATGACGACCTGATAGTCCAGGGGCATCACACCAGCTTATTTCTCAATGGCCTTTTGTGGCTTACCCTCCTTAAAGAGTGTGTCAATGACTGCCTTCTAGACATCTGTCAAGTCAGCAGTCTTCCCCATGATTGTGTAGCCTACTGAACCAGACTAAGGGATAATTTTAGATGCTTAGGAAGCCTTTGCAGGTGTTTTGTGGTAATTATTCAAATTTTCTGAGATAATGACTTTTGGGTTTTCATTGTCTGTAAGGCATAATCATCAACTTTAAGAGAAATAAAAAAAATTGAAACATCACTCTGTTTTCAATGACTATATAATTTAGGTTTCACTTTTTGTATTCAATTACTGAAATAAATTAACTTTTGGATCATATTCTAATTTATTGAGATGCATTTGTATATTTGTCATGTATTTTCACCCTACATAGCACTTTCCATTTTCCTGATTTCAGTTCCTAGTCTTCCTGCATCCATGATGGCTGTGGCACTGGCATATGGAGAGTGGTAATTCTGAACCATACCTCCAAAGCACAGGAAAGTCAAGGGAAGCATTGCTCAAATTTACCATGTGCTTCCCATATCACTATGGAAACCATCTCTACCATCAAGTAGGATTGGAACTCCATTTAAGTGGAGGGGACAGAGGGAGGTAAATAGAGGACACAAAGTACGGTAACTGTATATTACAAACCTATTGTCACTTTTCAGTGCCAGGGCTTGAACGCTGAAAATCTTAGCAGATTTAAAAGTTTGTATGTGGAAAAAATACTTCCTAGTGACAAGTGACAAGAGAATGCGTCACATTTTTTATATTAATGAGAAAATGCAGCACCCTGGGGTATGCTACCCCAGTGGTCTACAGGATCCTAAGGCTTTCTGGAACGCCCTCTGCTAACAACCCACACCTCACACACAGGTAGGGGCACATTCCCTGAGAACTGGGTGCAGCATGTACAGTATAGGGTTAACAGTGGGCAGATGTGAGAACCAATCCCTTAGCTGTTAGCCTGGGGAAGGGGCGTGGCTTGTGGGAAGCGACAGGTGTTGCTAGGCAGAGTAGGCAGAGGAAAAACGACAGTTGAAGGAGTGACAGTTGAAAGGAGTCAGTGAGTGAGAGGGGTGTGAGGATTGTGAGGAGACCCCAAAGGGCGACTAGGAGGTAGTAGCCTGAGGGTAGACAGAAGATCCCAGGTACTATGCACGACGGGGTACTGGACCCCAGAGTAGAGGACAGCTCCAGGCGTTCTGCTGATCCAGCCGTGTGTGGTGACTTCCAGGGTACCACACCACCAATAGGCTCAGGGACACAGCCTCATATATAGGACCCGGGAGAGGGCACCAAGAAGTAGCCTACCCCACAAGGGACAGTGAGGCCTGTCATACTGGGCCCGGAAAAACAAAGGAGCGGATCGCTGCAGGTCACCAACAGCTTTAGGCAAGGGGACCATCAGCTCTGCATGTGCACGGAGGGCTCAACTGGCACTCACGTCAGCACCGGGACAAAAGAAAGTTGGTTGAACAGCCGTACCAAACTGCACTTGCAACATTCAGTGAGTAAATACCAGTTAATCTGCAAGAACAGTGTTGTGTCTATTACTGGCGCACCACAAGGCGCAGCACACCTACATGGAACTTACAAAAAGGTAAGGCCTCGCGTCACCTAAGGCAGGTGCTCTGGAAAAATAAATAAATGTAGTGCTCAGAAAACGAGAGTTCCGGCACACTGCACTGTTTCCCAAAAATGTGAAAATTAGACTGTTTCAAGTGTTCATAATCTGTTTTTCTTTATTGAAAATTGTTTATTATGCTGTACAAAGTAGAAAGTCCGCCGACGTTTCGGCCCCAGGCCTTCCTCAGGTCGGACAATCAAACCATGTAAAGCAGAAATCCTTTTTTTTGTTTAACTGATTGTAATCAGTGCTACTGCAGCAGCATGGGATATAGTCCTGAATGAAAGTAGGATTTTCAAAGAACCCTGTAGGAGGGCCCTATGGCCGTTGTGGAAAGATTGTATCCTGTAAGGATGTTGTAGGGTTAGAATCTGTAATTGGTTCAGACTGGGGATCCGTTGTTTTTATAGTATATAATGTTAATGCCACTAGTGATAGAAGCGTCCGTGGTGCTGTTGCTAGTTCACAGAATTTTTAGCAGGAGTGGAATGTTAGAGACTGGCGGCCGTTATAAAACCGCGAACATAATTGTTATCACGTGTTTTAGTCGACTCAATGGGTCAATAATCTTGATGGATGTATATAAGGCTCAAAATCTCTTAGTTACTACGGATCCCGGTCCACGCACTTCAGGATAGGTATTCAATAAATCTGCCACATAAAATGCACTGTTTGACCAGGTGCAATAAGATGTCAATGGAATGGCTTTCACTATGCAGGGATACTAAGAAGAACAATTGCTTCTGCTGTCCGTGGTAACATATCATTAGACATGGGAGGCTGTACTTAGGTATATGCCAGTTGAATGGGAGAAACTCCGGTGGAGCCGGCCTCCGTGTGCAGTGGTGGCTGTGTGTGCAGCGCGTCCTGTCGCGTCCAGGACGCGCTGCACACACAGCCACCACTGCACACGGAGGCCGGCTCCACCGGAGTTTCTCCCATTCAACTGGCATATACCTAAGTACAGCCTCCCATGTCTAATGATATGTTACCACGGACAGCAGAAGCAATTGTTCTTCTTAGTATCCCTGCATAGTGAAAGCCATTCCATTGACATCTTATTGCACCTGGTCAAACAGTGCATTTTATGTGGCAGATTTATTGAATACCTATCCTGAAGTGCGTGGACCGGGATCCGTAGTAACTAAGAGATTTTGAGCCTTATATACATCCATCAAGATTATTGACCCATTGAGTCGACTAAAACACGTGATAACAATTATGTTCGCGGTTTTATAACGGCCGCCAGTCTCTAACATTCCACTCCTGCTAAAAATTCTGTGAACTAGCAACAGCACCACGGACGCTTCTATCACTAGTGGCATTAACATTATATACTATAAAAACAACGGATCCCCAGTCTGAACCAATTACAGATTCTAACCCTACAACATCCTTACAGGATACAATCTTTCCACAACGGCCATAGGGCCCTCCTACAGGGTTCTTTGAAAATCCTACTTTCATTCAGGACTATATCCCATGCTGCTGCAGTAGCACTGATTACAATCAGTTAAACAAAAAAAAGGATTTCTGCTTTACATGGTTTGATTGTCCGACCTGAGGAAGGCCTGGGGCCGAAACGTCGGCGGACTTTCTACTTTGTACAGCATAATAAACAATTTTCAATAAAGAAAAACAGATTATGAACACTTGAAACAGTCTAATTTTCACATTTTTGGGAAACAGTGCAGTGTACATGGAACTTAAGCTCCTACTGGCGGAGGGTGCGAACACACTTGCTCCTATACCATCTGTCCCTAAAACCACAGCAGCAGCGGGACATCTTATTACCACAACCCGCCAGTGGCGTCAGGAATAACATACAAAATAACCCTGTTACCGAGTGCCCCCCAGGTAACGGAACCGGGCACGGCCACCTGTGATGGTGATCCCCATTATACACCACCCGGAACTGAGTATCCCAAGGGCCTGGGGCGTGGCAGCGCTCTACAAATTCAATAATTTATTTTTAAAATAAAATTAAATTTACTGTTTTATCATTTCTTTTTTTAGTAATTTTTTTCTTCAGCTAGTGGGGGCTGCCAAATTTTTGGGATGGCGTGTAAGTATCTAAGCACAACACTTATACAACTTAATATGGCAGCCCGGTGTCCATCCCTATCTCTTAGGCCTCTGCCACACTCACGTGAAATTCACGCACGTGCTGAGAGACACATATTTCCCCTGCGTGTTGCGTGCAGGTAAGTACGTGTCTCTGGTACGTGCGGGCCACGTGTGTTCTACGTGTGCTATCTGCGATAGCACACGTAGAACCGGTAATTTACATACTCACCTGGTCCTTCCTGCTGTCCGCGCTGCTGTCCGTGGTGCTGATCCTCGGTCTCCAGCCCTCCCGTCTCCCCGCTGCTGCTGCTGCCAAGCAGTGAAGTGAATATTAAATGAGAATAATGAGTGGCGGTCGGCAGCAAGAGGCAGCAGCGGCAGAGACAGGAGGGCTGGAGAAGGTGAGTTAAGGTTTTGGGTTTTTTTCACTGACACGTGTGTTTTCTCCGGCGCGTGTCACACGGGACCGCATCCACACTACACCCGTGTGGTACGGGTGCGGGCCGTGTGACACCCGTGCTGCGGGAGAAAACACTGACATGTCAACGCTTTGAAAAACGCATACACGTACAAATGCACACGGACACACGTTCCGTATGGTTTTACGTGTGTATGCCTGCTACAATAGGGTAGCATTGCTTAATGTGTCTCCGTGCCGCCGGTACGTGTAAAAAATGTGTGTCGCAGGCCTTATGCTGTGACTGCCTCAGCTGTCAATAACCCCCTGAGCTGCCCAGTTCACAGTTGTGGGGGGAACCAGGCCCCATTTTTTCTCCCTCCCTGTCGCCTTTGGTTGACAAAGGCAACAAAGCAGGTGTGGTGGCAGGAGGTCCAGGGTGACGGTGGGGAGAACATGTTGGCAGCCTGGTATTGTACTATTAATGCCAGTCTACAAAGCGTTTTTCATCGCTAGAAGAAGTTATTGCCGCAGCCCTGTTTTGAGCGGTGAGAGAAGGGATGCAGCCGTGACCCCTTCCAGCACTGAAAATAGGCTAATAGCCTGGTATTAATAGTACAATATCAGGCTGACAACATATTCTCTCCGTCGCTGTCACCGCTGCAGTATTCAAAGCATAGCAATTAAGTCATCATGCTACAGCGCTCACAACACTGAACACTCTGCTAGGTCAGTATAAAACCTCATTCAGACATCAATGATGAACATCTGAATACGGCTTTACTGCTGTGTCTGCAAAGTGCATCAGAAGAGATGACTCTCACAGGCTGCAGCGTTCTGTACATTGAAGCAGGTTATACCAACCACTGTAGCCTATGACAAAGTCATCTCCTCACCTCCATTAAAGAAGCACTCCTGTTATTTTTTTTCCCCTAAACCAGTGTAAAACCTTCTATAGTCAACAAAAATTATATCAGTTCTTGAGTATGATAAATGTGGGTGAGACAGAAAAGTGATATCCCCCTCAGTTCCCGATTACTCAATAGAGAACTATTTCCTCAAAAATAAGACAGGGTCTTATATTATATTTAGCTCCAAAATACGCCATATTACTCACCCGAGGATCGCATCACAATCCTCAGATTTGCTAACGATTATCCTGACCTGAGCATGACAACTGCATAGATATACAGTACATGCTCAGGTCAGGAGAGAAGCCAGTCCGAGGATTGTGATGGGATCCTCGGGGGAGTAATACAGCAGTCTGACTGAATCACTGATGTCGGCACAGAGACATGAGCGAGGAAAGGGGTGAATAGTCATTTTGCATGAACATACAGTTAGGTCCAGAAATATTTGGACAGTGACACAATTTTCGCGAGTTGGGCTCTGCATGCCACCACATTGGATTTGAAATGAAACCTCTACAACAGAATTCAAGTGCAGATTGTAACGTTTAATTTGAAGGTTTGAACAAAAATATCTGATAGAAATTGTAGGAATTGTACACATTTCTTTACAAACACTCCACATTTTAGGAGGTCAAAAGTAATTGGACAAATAAACCAAACCCAAACAAAATATTTTTATTTTCAATATTTTGTTGCGAATCCTTTGGAGGCAATCACTGCCTTAAGTCTGGAACCCATGGACATCACCAAACGCTGGGTTTCCTCCTTCTTAATGCTTTGCCAGGCCTTTACAGCCGCAGCCTTCAGGTCTTGCTTGTTTGTGGGTCTTTCTGTCTTAAGTCTGGATTTGAGCAAGTGAAATGCATGCTCAATTGGGTTAAGATCTGGTGATTGACTTGGCCATTGCAGAATGTTCCACTTTTTTGCACTCATGAACTCCTGGGTAGCTTTAGCTGTATGCTTGGGGTCATTGTCCATCTGTACTATGAAGCACCGTCCGATCAACTTTGCGGCATTTGGCTGAATCTGGGCTGAAAGTATATCCCGGTACACTTCAGAATTCATCCAGCTACTCTTGTCTGCTGTTATGTCATCAATAAACACAAGTGACCCAGTGCCATTGAAAGCCATGCATGCCCATGCCATCACGTTGCCTCCACCATGTTTTACAGAGGATGTGGTGTGCCTTGGATCATGTGCCGTTCCCTTTCTTCTCCAAACTTTTTTCTTCCCATCATTCTGGTACAGGTTGATCTTTGTCTCATCTGTCCATAGAATACTTTTCCAGAACTGAGCTGGCTTCATGAGGTGTTTTTCAGCAAATTTAACTCTGGCCTGTCTATTTTTGGTATTGATGAATGGTTTGCATCTAGATGTGAACCCTTTGTATTTACTTTCATGGAGTCTTCTCTTTACTGTTGACTTAGAGACAGATACACCTACTTCACTGAGAGTGTTCTGGACTTCAGTTGATGTTGTGAACGGGTTCTTCTTCACCAAAGAAAGTATGCGGCGATCATCCACCACTGTTGTCATCCGTGGACGCCCAGGCCTTTTTGAGTTCCCAAGCTCACCAGTCAATTCCTTTTTTCTCAAAATGTACCCGACTGTTGATTTTGCTATTCCAAGCATGTCTGCTATCTCTCTGATGGATTTTTTCTTTTTTTTCAGCCTCAGGATGTTCTGCTTCACCTCAATTGAGAGTTCCTTAGACCGCATGTTGTCTGGTCACAGCAACAGCTTCCAAATGCAAAACCACACACCTGTAATCAACCCCAGACCTTTTAACTACTTCATTGATTACAGGTTAACGAGGGAGACGCCTTCAGAGTTAATTGCAGCCCTTAGAGTCCCTTGTCCAATTACTTTTGGTCCCTTGAAAAAGAGGAGGCTATGCATTACAGAGCTATGATTCCTAAACCCTTTCTCCGATTTGGATGTGTAAACTCTCATATTGCAGCTGGGAGTGTGCACTTTCAGCCCATATTATATATATAATTGTATTTCTGAACATGTTTTTGTAAACAGCTAAAATAACAAAACTTGTGTCACTGTCCAAATATTTTTGGACCTAACTGTATGGTACGTGACTATAAACTTTAATAAAGGTACAGCAATAAACATTACATATCCTGAAAGGGCCGGACAAGCCCTATTTTAGGATACTATTGATATCATAAACCACAGCTAGGGCTTATTTTTGGAATAGTCCTTATATTTTAACACCTTCATTCCCATTTTTTTTTTTTTCCGTTTTTCGTTTGTTTTTTTTTTGGTCCCCTTCTTCCAAGCACACTAACTTTTTTATTTTTCCGTAAGTCTTGCTATATGAGGCCTTGTTTTTTGCAGGACGAGTTGTACATTTAAATGAAACCATAAGTTCTACCATGTAGTGTACTGAAAACGGCAAAATAATTCCAAGTACGGAAAAATTGCAAAAAACTTGCAATTGCATGATTGTTTTTGAGATATTTTATTCACTGTGTTCACTATATGATAAAACTGATGTGTTAGTGTGTTGCCTCAGGTTGGTACGGGTTCGTGGTCACCAAACGTATAGGTTTACTTTTATCTAAGGGGTTAAAAAAATTCAGAAGTTTATCCAAAAAAGTGCGCAATTTTCTGTAAGCTATCATTTTTTTGGGATATTGAGCTCAGTGATGGCTATTTTTTTGCGCCTTGAGGTGACGTTTTTAACTGTACCTTTTTTATGCAGATGCTATGTTTTGATCACCTGTTATTGCATTTTGTGCAAAATTTGCGACAATCAAAAAACGTAATTTTGGTGTATGGAATTTTTTTGCCACTACACCGTTTACCCTTCAGATAAATTGATTTTATATTTTGATAGATCAGGCATACCAAATATATATATATATTTTTTTAACCCTTTCATTTTCAATGAGGCAAAAAGGGGGGCGATTTGAACTTTTAGATTTTTTTTATTTTTTTTTTTATTTTACTAGTCCCCCTAGGGGGTTATAAGGATCAGGAGTCTGATCGCTCATTTATTTCTCTTGATCAGAGCTGCACAGCTCAGATCAGCTGACATGCTGCTCTCCTCTTACACCCAGCGCTCTGCTGGCTGTAACAGGAAGGGAGTCATAATAGTGACAGGAGTCATCACATGACCCTGTACTACCATGGCAACCATCGGCTCCCCGTGAGCACGTCACAGGGCTGCCGATGGCAGCTGGTAACTGCGGGTTGCCCACTACGGCGCTTTAAATCGATCTGTCACATTTTGACAATGCAATCTAAGGGGTTGACCAGCACGGGTGGATTGCGGATCCACCTGCACCTGCGAGGCACACATGTCTGCTGTACAAATCAGCAGACATGTGCGAGGTTCTCCGCTGGCTCACCGCAGTAGCCAGTGGTGATCACCCCTTCTTGATTTAGAATGTACCGCTACATCCCCAGTCATGAAGAGGTTAAGGTGAACCAATAAAGTCTTACCAATGTGGTTCCCTCAGCCTATGTTGTTGGAGTAGTGTTCTTTCCACTGGGAAGGAGTGCAGGGGTCCAGTGGAATGAGCCCTGGTCCATGCAGTCTTTCTGAAGACAGCCAAGCCAGCATACGAGAGCAACCACTTACGCTCGTGTCTCCACAGTAGTCTCTATTGAGGGATCTACACTGTGTGCAGAATTATTAGGCAAGTTGTATTTTAGAGGATTTTTTTTTATTATTGATCAACAACTATGTTCTCAATCAACTCAAAAGACTCATAAATATCAAAGCTTAATATTTTCGGAAGTTTCGGAGTGTTTTTTTTTTTAGATTTGGCTATCTTAGGAGGATATCTGTTTGTGCAGAATTATTAGGCAACTTAATAAAAACAAATATATTCCCATCTCACTTGTTTATTTTCGCCAGGTAAACCAATATAACTGCACAAAATTTGGAAATAAACATTTCTGACATGCAAAAACAAAACCCCAAAAAATTTGTGACCAATATAGCCACCTTTCTTTATGATGATTCTCAACAGCCTACCATCCATAGATTCTGTCAATTGCTTGATCTGTTTACGATCAACATTGCATGAAGCAGCCACCACAGCCTCCCAGACACTGTTCCGAGAGGTGTACTGTTTTCCCTCCCTGTAGATCTTACATTTTATGAGTGACCACAGGTTCTCTATGGGGTTCAGATCAGGTGAACAAGGAGGCCATGTCATTATTTTTTCATCTTTTAGACTTTTACTGGTCAGCCTCGCTGTGGAATAGTTGGATGCATGTGATAGAGCATTGTCCGCATGAAAATCATGTTTTTCTTGTACGATACCAACTTATTTCTGTACCATTGCTTGAAGAAGTTGTCTTCCAAAAACTAGCAGTAGGTCTGGGAGTTGAGCTTCACTCCATCCTCAACCCGAAAAGGTCACACAAGTTCATCTTTGATGATACCAGCCAATACCAGTACCCCACCTCCACCTTGCTGGCGTCTGAGTCAGAGTGGAGATCTCTGCCTTTTTCTGATCCAGCCTCTGACCCATCCATCTGGATCATCAAGAGTCACTCTCATTTCATCAGTCCATAAAACCTTTGAAAATTTAGTCTTAAGATATTTCTTGGCCCAGTCTTGACGTTTTATCTTATGTTTCTTGTTCAAAGGTGGTCGTTTTTCAGGCTTCCTTACCTTGGCCATGTCCCTGAGTATGGCTCACCTTGTGCTTTTTGATACTCCAGTAACGTTGCAGCTCTGAAATATGGCCAATGGCAAATTGGTGGCAAATGGCATCTTGGCAGCTTCACGCTTGATTTTCCTCAATTCATGAGCAGCTATTTTGTGCCTTTTTTGCTCAACTCGCTTCTTGTGACCCTCTTGGCTATTTGCCATGAAACGCTTGATTGTTCAGTGATCACGCGTCAAAAGTTTGGCTGTTTCAATACTGCTGCATTGCTCTGCTAGACATCTCACAATTTTTGACTTTTCAGAGCCAGTCAAATCTCTCTTCTGACCCATTTTGCCAAAGGAAAGGAAGTTGCCTTATATATGATGTTGATGTCATTACACCACACCCCTCCTCACAGAGATGCACATCACCTGATTTACTTAATTGGTAGTTGGCTCTCAAGCCTATATAGCTTGGAGTAAGTGGAGTAGGACAACATGTATAAAAATTATCATGTGATCAAATTACTCATTTGCATAATAATTATGCATAATATCTCTGCCTAATACAAGAGTCACCCTTTTCAATTTATCCCCTAACTGAGAAATACATTAAAATTCTTACATTTCCAAAGGTTTTTTTTTAAAAAAAAGAGTAATTACAACTGGGTAATGGAAAGAATAAGGAGAGTACATTACAATATTTGAGCAATTCATTGTAAACATACATAGTAAAACAATAAAGGTAACAGGTATGTGAGTGGGAAAGTAAACTTTTATTGGGAAAACAAGGGAAGAAGGGGAGGAAAAGGGCAGGGAGAGGGGGAGAACATTTACCGTATTTTTCGCTTTATAAGACGCACTTTTGTTCCCCCAAATTTTGGGGGAAAGTAGGGGGTGAATCTTATAATCCGAATATACGGATCCAGGGGAGGTGGGGGCAACTCTGGAGCGGTGCTGGGTGGGGGCTGGTGGAGGCTGGTAGAGGCTTGTGAAGGCTGCTGGAGGCAGTGGGAGATCTCCTGCTCCCGGTCATATAATATGCACAGCCGCTGTCCATCACCGTGGTGCTGAAATCGCACCGCTGCGATGGGCTGGGGGAGCGGCGCATATTATATGTGCCTGCGCCCCCCTTTGATCGAACATGTTCACCCCCCACCCGTGTTAGATATGGCCCCCATGCTGCTGGCCATTCTAAAATAAAAAAGCTTTACTTACCTCCTTCAGCGTGTCTCCCGGTGTCTCCCCGGTCTCACTGCTGCCGCTGTGATTAGGCATGCAGAGATCATGTCACTCTGCTGTGCCGATCACATGACCGCACCGAGAACCAGGAAGTGCTGGAGCAGAAGCACGGAGGGAGACACTAGGGATTATAGAGCTGGAGAAGGTAAAGTAAAGTGTTTATTTTACTATGAGCAGCAGCATGGGGGCGATATCTAACATAGGGAAATGTGTGCCAGCAATAGGAGACCTGTGCCAGCTCTATGGGATGTGTGCCAGCTATAGGAGACCTGTGCCAGCTATATGAGATGTGTGCCAGCAATAGGAGACCTGTGCCACCTGTATGGGATGTATGCCAGCAATAGGAGGCCTGTGCCACCTGTATGGGATGTGTGCCAGCAATAGCAGACCTGTGCCACCAGTATGGGATGTGTGCCAGCAATAGGAGACCTGTGCCAGCTGTATTGGATGTGTGCCAGCAATAGGAGACCTGTGCGACCTTTATGGGACGTGTGCCAGCAATAGGAGACTTGTTCCACCTGTATGGGATGTGTGCCAGCTATAGGAGACCTGTGCCACCTGTATGGGATGTGTGCCAGCAATAGGAGACCTGTGCCAGCTGTATTGGATGTGTGCCAGCAATAGGAGACCTGTGCCAGCTGTATGGGATGTGTGCCAGCTATAGGAGACCTGTGCCAGCTGTATTGGATGTGTGCCAGCAATAAGAGACCTGTGCCAGCTGTATTGGATGTGTGCCAGTAATAGGAGTCCTGTGCCACTTGTATGGGATGTGTGCCAGCAATAGGGGACCTGTGCCAGCTGTATGGGATGTGTGCCAGCAATAGGAGACCTGTGCCAGCTGTATGGGATGTGTGCCAGCAATAGGAGACCTGTGCCACCTGTATGGGACGTGTGTCAGCAATAGGAGACCTGTGCCACCTTTATGGGACGTGTGCCAGCAATAGGAGACCTGTGCCACCTGTATGGAATGTGTGCCAGCAATAGGAGACCTGTGCCACCTGTATGGGATGTATGCCAGCAATAGGAGACCTGTGCCACCTGTATGGGATGTGTGCCAGCAATAGGAGACCTGTGCCACTTGTATGGGATGTATGCCAGCAATAGCAGACCTGTGCCAGCTGTATTGGATGTGTTCCAGCAATAGGAGACCTGTGCCAGCTGTATGGGATGTGTGCCAGCAATAGGAGACCTGTGCCACCTGTATGGGATGTGTGCCATCAATAGGAGACCTGTGCCAGCTGTATTGGATGTGTGCCAGCAATAGGAGACCTGTGCCACCTGTATGGGATGTGTGCCAGCAATAGGAGACCTGTGCCACCTGTATGGGATGTGTGACAGCAATAGACCTGTGCCAGCTGTATTGGATGTGTGCCAGCAATAGGAGACCTGTGCCACCTGTATGGGATGGGTGCCAGCTATAGGAGACCTGTGCCAGCTGTATGGGATGTGTGCCAGCAATAGGAGACCTGTGCCAGCTGTATGGGATGTGTGCCAGCAATAGGAGACCTGTGCCACCTGTATGGGATGTGTGCCAGCAATAGGAGACCTGTGCCACCTGTATGGGACATGTGTCAGCAATAGGAGACCTGTGCCACCTTTATGGGACGTGTGCCAGCAATAGGTGAACTGTGCCACCTGTATGGAATGTGTGCCAGCAATAGGAGACCTGTGCCAGCTGTATGGGATGTGTGCCAGCTATAGGAGACCTGTGCCAGCTGTATGGGATGTGTGCCAGCAATAGGAGACCTGTGCCAGCTGTATTGGATGTGTGCCAGCAATAGGAGACCTGTGCCAGCTGTATGGGATGTGTACCAGCAATAGGAGACCTGTGCCACCTGTATGGGATGTGTGCCAGCAATAGGAGACCTGTGACAGCTGTATTGGATGTGTGCCAGCAATAGGAGACCTCTGCTACCTGTATGGGATGTGTGCCAGCTATAGGAGACCTCTGCCAGCTGTATGGGATGTGTGCCAGCAATAGGAGACCTGTGCCACCTGTATGGGATGTGTGCCAGCTATAGGAGACCTGTGCCAGCTGTATTGGATGTGTGCCAGCAATAGGAGACCTGTGCCACCTGTATGGGATGTGTGCCAGCTATAGGAGACCTGTGCCAGCTGTATGGGATGTGTGCCAGCACAAGGGGGCTATATTCAATATAAGGGGGGCATATCCAGATTAAGGGGGCTAATTATAGGATGGGGGGCTATAAGAGACATATAGCCTATATGATTTGTTAGATGGACACTGGCATTATAAGACAGACCCCATTTAACATTAAAAAAAATAAATTATCTTTTCCTTCACCAAATTTGGTAGTGCGTCTTATAATCAGGCGTGTCTTATAAAGCGAAAAATACGGTATATAAATTTCAAAAATATAGCTGTTAAAATCTAATGTAAATTACAAATTTATAAAGTACAATCTTGTTGAAGGAAAAATTAAAGGGGTATTCCCATCTCCAAGATCCTATCCCAATATGTAGCAGGTGTAATAATAAGAATATTAGCAAATATTCACTCTGACGCTTACCTCATGTTCAGGGCATTGCAAGACTTTAGGTATGCATGGTTTCAACCACTCATATAGTCACAGTTAGTTAGTTAATTAGTTGCTAGTGGTCTTAACCATAGATACCTAAGGTCCTGAAATGCCAGCACATGATGTAAGTGACATAGTGAATCAGAAGAACTATACTATATTTCTAACTGAAGGTATTTGCGAATATTCTTATTATTACATCTACTACATATTGGGATAGGAGCTTGGAGATGGGAATACCCATTTAAATACAAACTATTAATTGAACGTAACAATTATATAGAGAAATAAAATATTATCAATTTGGGTGTTCCGGCAAAAGAGAAAGAAAGAGAGAGAGAAAGAAAGAAAGAAAGAAAGAGAAAGAGAAAAAGAAAGAGAAAAAAACAGGGGAGGACGTATAGGGTCTAATAGTAAAATCCGTACAGGGTTAAGGGAAATTATTTATCCAGGTACGTTAACAATTCTTAACCTGTTTATTATGAGAGAAGTATAGGGAGTAGGATACTTGTTGATGTTACATAGGCAGCGGCAGATTAAGAGTAGCCGGGGCCCCAGACAATTGAAAAGGCGTGGCCCGGCCAGTCTCTAATGTATCATGTTAGAAAAATATTTCTGGCACACATACGAATCTACACAGGTTATTGTATGAAGTGCTTGCTTCATTCTTATTTTCTTTATTTTTCCTTTCATTTTTTTTATTTGTCGAGTGCTGGATCTGGATCATTAGCCGGAATTCCCTGAGAATTCCGGTCTCAGACCCGGCACCCAAGTACCTTTGAAACCGTGCAGATCCAGACTTTTACAGTCCGCCCATCACTACTCTCTAGCTTTTTTTTCTGGATATCTGCTAGGAGAACCAATGCCCTCAAGAGCTACCTGCAATAATTTTTCATTTTTTTGCTGAAGGGCATACAAGCAATAATAAAGAGGTCCTCTTAGTGGGAACACATATTCCTGAAGGCTGCTAGGAATACTGATCAGCTTCATTCTTTCTGGCATTGACTACATTTGAAAACAATGTCAAAATCCTAAAAAAATAATATTTCATTTTATAAAATAATAAACTTTCATTTTATAAATTACAACTTTGCAAAATCCCTGCAGAAAAAGAAATAAAGTTTCATTGTTTTACATAAAGTGCAATGAAATCTCCAGAATGTGCTTCTTACATATTTGTTTCGCAGTACAGTGAACATTTTCACTTATTAAGGAATAGCACCAGAGGGTTTTGATTTTAAACAGACAAGAATCATTTTGACACAGGTTTTCTGCTTTGGGCAAAAAAATAAGAAGTTTATCTTGGTTAACTTGTATGAATGTTAAGTTAGGTAAAAATCCAAAATGGGATTTTATTGGAACATATATCAAAATTACTATACTTCTTATGAAAGCCTGGATCCAGTTTTGCATGTGTGAAAAGATTATTTATATAAATTTTATATATGTAGGTAAACTTAGGCATATACAGTGACGACCAAAAGTTTTATATTTTTTAAGAAGTGGGATTACTTCAGTCTGGTTGTTGTGATGCAATTTTCCTGATGACGAATTTAAAAAGCATGAAGTTGTCATTGTTCAAGACCTTAATTTTAACCAAATTGCTTTTGAATATAGATATAATCATTTAATTAAAATAAACTGACAGTCAAAAGTTTACATATACTATTTATTGATCAAAACAGAAAGGGTAATTCATTGTTTACAATTTCATAACTTAGTATCTGGTAGCATAACCTCTTGCTTTAATTACTGCACCACACCGACAGGGCATTGAAGCCACTAGGGTATTCAAGACATCTTGAGGGATCTTGCTCCATTTCATTTGCAAACAATTAATCTTTATTGCTATGGGTATGGGCCCCAACTAGTCGCCTTAATTCATCACAAGGGTGCTCTATAGGGTGAGAATCAGGTGATTGGCATGGCCATTGTAACAAGTGAGCATTTTTCTTTGCTAATCAATTTTTCACCAAATTGGATATGTGCTTATGATCATTATCTTGCTGGAATTTCCAGCCCCAGTCTACTTTGGTTTTACCATGTGTCAGCATTACATTCTAAAGTATATCCTTGTACATACGGGTTGCTGTGCTACGGGTTGAACTAGAAGGACTTGGAGTCTCCCTTCAACCTTAAAAACTATGAAACTATGAAACATGGCAGCATTCATATTTCCATCAATTCTATGCAGAGAACCAATGACAGATGCAGAAAGCAGCCACAAACCATGATATTCCCACCACCATGGTTCAGTGTAGGCATTTGGTACCTTACATCATTACATTTTCCAATAGGGCATTATACATAGTGCTTGCCATCACTACCAAACAAATTGAACTTGGATTCATCTAACCACAAGACCTTTGAGCAATCTGTCTCTTTCCACTGGCTGTGTGCTTTGGCAAGTTGGACCTTCTGAATCTTCGCAGAGTTGAAAGGATTCTTGACTGGAACTTGTGCATTCAAGCCTATTGCTCTAAGACACTGCACCACAGTTTGGTGACTCACTTTGACCCTGTATTTTTTGTTAATTTTGTGAAAAATCTGTACATCACTTTTATGACCATCAGATACAGACTTTTTCTTAAAAATGTGATCAACTCTGGAGGAAGTTTTCCCTGGTTTTCCACTTTTAGGTTTGTTAGCTGTTCCATAATCTTTTTTTTCTTTCTTTATTTCTTTATTATACTGAAAACAGTTGAGTTTTCTTTTTGGCTTTTACCTTACTTCACTCTCAGAATAATAAGCTTTCTGACATCCGGTGATAAATTTGGCTTTGTCTTGACCATGTTTTATCTAAAAATCACACCCAAAAAAATGTAGGTAAAAGTAGACTACCCATGACAAAATATACAAAACATTTGGCGCAACAAATGTGGAAAATAACACATAAAGGGATAAAACAATGTCAAACACAATTTTCATCCTTAGAGCTGAAAACCATTTACTTCTAGTTTATTAAAATCACAAGAAATATGGAATCACAACAACCAGATAGAAGTAATCACACTTTTAAAAAAATGCAAAACTTTTGGTTGCCACTGTGCTGTATATGATACATTCAATTAAAAAAATGTACAATAGAATTCCTTACAATCTGTAGAGGGAACGGTATCCGAGTTCAATGTTTTAATGTTAAAAGGGTTATCTGAGACTGGTGATGGCTGAATCCCAAACTGTAAAAATTGGGGATTGTACGGATCACATTGTGATCGTGTACACGATCACGAGCTTTCCTTGGGAGCTTGTGTTACAGATCGGGTCCAGTTTGGGTCCAGGGGCTGTAAAAAAAAGCACATTATTAAAAAACATTGTCATTATACTTACAGGTCTCGCGATGCGCCCTGCAGACTCTGTCTCCCGGCGCTTTTGCTTCCAAGTCCGATCATTGCTGTGCTACCGGCTTAAAAAAACTTCCGTGACGTCATGGCCATGTGACCAGTCAGTTGTGAATGTTGTATTACCTGGTTGGTTACAGACTAGTCGCATGATTATGATGTCATCAAAAGTCCTGTTAGTGATTGTCACTGTGGAGTGTCGCATCGCATCACTGCGCACAATCTCCCGACACGAGCGGGTCAGCTGCATTTATTTCCATGCAATATAAACAAGACCAAAGACCAAAGGGAAAAATGATGTATAATCATTGTATAATTATCAAGAAATTCTTATTATTCCCCAAAATAAGGATTAAATATCCGGAAAAACTCCATCTATATACTTTCAAAACAGGAATGTCTCTCCAACACATAAACACAGGAGTACTTTTTCCATAAAATGTCAATTTTTATTGAAGGTATAGAAAAAACACATAATTGATTAAAAATGCAATATTCATCAGTATGTGAGGATACAAAAGGAGGACCTCTACCTACAACCGCCCCCCACAATAGTGTATGTATGCGCCCAATGATTGAATGCAAACAGAAGGCATATCACATTCAAAATAACAGCAGAAACAATTAAACCCATTAGTGCATGATACACAATTTAGGGGATCTGCTGCCTGCAAGTGAAAGAGTAAGTCGCTAACAAAGCTGCCCAGGGAGAGTATCAGACTTATACATTCAATGAGGTCTAAAGCATGATTAAAGGCTTACCCATATGTGGACAGGAAAGAAGCAACGGGCGCAGACAGTGGAGGGAAGGAAAGTAGCTCCCAGTCCTGAACGCGTATCGCTATCGCTTCCTCAGCGGGATGGAGGAAGCCCTTGCCTCCATCCCGCTGAGAAAGCGATAGCGATACCCGTTCGGGACTGGGAGCTACTTTCCTTCCCTCCACTGTCTGCACCTGTTGCTTCTTTCCTGTCCACATATGGGTAAGCCTTTAATCATGCTTTAGACCTCATTGAATGATTGTATAAGTCTGATACTCTCCCTGGGCAGCTTTGTTAGCGACTTACTCCTTCACTTGCAGGCATAAATAAATAAATAGATAAATAGATAAATTGTGTATCATGAACTAATGGGTTTAACTGTTTCTGCTGTTATTTTGAATGTGATATGCCTTCTGTTTGCATTCAATCATTGGGCACATACATACACTATTGTGGGGGGCGATTGTAGGTAGAGGTCCTCCTTTTGTATCCTCACATACTGATGAATATTGCATTTTTAATCAATTGTGTGTTTTTTCTATACCTTCAAGAAAAATTGACATTTTATGGAAAAAGTACTCCTGTGTTTATTTGTTGGAGACACATTCCTGTTTTGAAAATGTATTTCCATGCAGCTGATCGCTCCTGTCCTAAGAGCATCAGGCTTTGCGGTATGATGCATTGCGAGATGCAAATGCAATCATACCCTCACTGTCAGCCTGCTTCTTGCTCTGTACACAGCGATGTAGCAGAGCTGACAATGCTTTCTCTGCTTCTCACTTTGTATAGACTGTGTCTGTACAGAGTGATGAAGCAGAGTTGACATTGCTGTCCCTGTGGATTAAGTAGGACTAAGAGTTTTTTGTAATAAAGATGGAGTCTCTAAATGTTTTTTTGTTTTATTTGTAATAAAAATAATTTCTGAGTTGTGTTTTTTTTTTACGGTTTACCAGAAATTCATGGTGGCCATGTCTCATTTGGCGTGACATCATGAATTTCGGGCTTAGTATCATCTGAGAATACAAAGCTGGTGTTAACCCCTTTATTACCCAGCGTGCCACTGCATTAGAGCCGCTGGACGAGCCAGGTAAAGCGCCTGGAAATGGTGCTAAGAAACAATGCATCATTTCCAGGGGCAGCTGCGGGCTGCCGAGAATCCCAGCCCCCAGTTGCCTGGCTTTATCTGACTGGCAATCAAAATACAGCGGGAACCCACACATTTTTTTAGTTATGTTTTTAAATAAATAAAAACAAAAAAGGGCTTCCCTGATATTCAGCCATGATAAAACCGAGAGCTGGGGGCTGGAATTCTCAGACTGGGGAGGTTCATGGTTATTGGGCCCCAACAGCCTAATAATAGCAGCTTGCAGCCTCCCAGAATTATCAAATCCAATCCCAGTACTTTACCTGACTCATTCCAATTGCGCCGGTGCAGTGGAAATCAGGGTAATATAAGAGGTTAATGACAGTTCATGGCTACCACTAAGCCCTAGATCAGTAATGGGAGGCGTCTATGAGACCCCCCATTACTAATCGGTAAGTGAAAAGAAATAAACACACAAAAAAATGTATTTGAAATAAAATACAAACCCCCCCACCCTCTCTCACCCATTTATTAACCCCAAATACCCAGTTCCGACATAATCCATAAGAGGTTCCAAAACAATTCCAGCTCTGCTACATAAATACTGAAGTCACATCACATGAACATAAAATACGTCTGCATGCTGTGGGGTTAAGGTAGAGACTGACTTAGCCGTGGCTGTGAGCAATGATGTCACTCAGTTTATCTGCAGTCATAGCTGGAGGTTCCCACCAATGACCACAGGTAAACTGATCTTAGGGACCTCATTAAACTCAGTGACCTCACCTCAGGTGAACTGAGTTCACAGACTGGCATCTCCTGGCAGAAAAAACACTTTTTTGCCATAAGATGCAGATTTAGTGCTGAAAATAATACACCAAATTCCCGCATCACATCTGCATCTTCTGGCAAAAAAAACTTGAAGTGGTTTTGATGTGGTAGTGATGCTTTTTTTTTGCCAGGAGATTTACAGGTTTGATGCAGGAATATGGTGTATAAATTTCAGCACCAAATCTACATCTCTGGGCAAAAAAACAGACAAAAATGGTTTTGATACTGTTTCGGTGTGTTTTTTTGAAAGAAGATTCAAATTTGGTGCTGAAATGTCTGCACCAGATTTCTGCAAGAAATTTGCATTTCATAGTTGAGAACAGCACCAAAACGGCATCAAAAATGTTTTTTCTGTGTTTTTTTGCCAAGAGATGCAGATTTGATGCTGAAACCTAGACACCATAGTCTTGCAACAACTCTGCATCTCCTTGAAAAAAATTGCATCACTACCGCATCATGTTATGTTGCTTTTTCTGCTATAAGATGCAGATTTGGTGCAGTAATATGGTATGTAAATTTCAGCACCAAATCTGCATCTTTTGGTAAAAAAACACGGTTTTCTGCCAGAAGATGCAGGTCTGTGAATTTAGTTCACCTGAGGTGAGGTCACTGGATTTAATGAGGTCACCTGAGGTCAGTTTACCTGCAGTCACAACTTTGACTGCAGAAAAACTGAGTGATGTCACCGCACAAATTGAACGTGCCGCACATACGATGGGGGCGGTTACGATCGCATACGATATCGTATGCTGGATCGTAAGGTGTAAAGCAGGCTTTACTGTTATAAAATTGCAAGATTTGAGGCTAAAGCAATATTTTTGTAGGATAAAGAAAAAAATTTAATTATTTTCCTTCCACATTGCACTAATTCCTGTGAGGCAACTAAAGGGTTAATAAACGTCTTGAATTTGGCGTTGAGTACTTTGAGGAGTGCAGTATTTAAAATGGTGTCCCTTTTTGGTATTTTCTGTCACAACGTCACTTCAAATGGGATATGGCCCCTAAAATAATTGGTTTTGTAAATTTTGTTGGAAAAATGAGAAATTGTTGATAACCTTTTAACACTTCTAACTTCCTAAGACAAAAAAAATTATGTTTCAAAAATGGTGCCGATGTAGAATAACTATTCACTATTTTGTGTTGCATTACTCTCTGGTTTACGGGTTTAAATATTAAAAGTTTGAAAATTTTGATATTTTCAACATTTTCGTCCCATAAAGATGATCTCCCCCTATTTCCATACAGATTAGAGCCTATATCAAACGCAAATCATAAAAGTCACTAAAAGAATTAATAAAGTGGAATTTAAAAAAGGCTCAATGTAGAATATATAACAAAAAAGTGCCGTATTTGTAAATTCTGAGTTGATAGAGAGTGTCACTCAAGATCTTCATCTGTTAGCCAAAGTGGTTATAAAAGAGAATTTAAAAATACAAATATGTCACTGTTTATACAGGTATCCCAGGACCCATAGAGGTTCATTCATCCATACACACATCCATTTAGAAACAGATCTGTGAGTTCAGTTGGTGAGGTTCAGATGATGTTCTATTCTCTTCTGTTTTGTGGATTTATGGGGATCCATTAAAAAACATCTTTTTACTTCAATTTTCCATCCATGTTTAATCCATATATAACTGATCCATTGTTAAGTGTCAATGGCTAAGAAGATAGCTTTTAAAAAAGATGTGGAAAAAAATGGAAGCAACCCAAATGTAAAATCGGGGTAAAATGGATGACACATAAGAGAAAAAATGGTCCCTTTTCGAAAGATGTAAATACGGGAACAGATACAATGACATCTTATTGATATTATTGTGAACTTTGTACTGGCTTACTTCCACTGTGGTGGCACTATGGGGGACTGACATTTTACTATCCCACAAATACAGCTGATCACTGAGGTCTCAGAAGAAAAAGCCCGTGATTAGCTTATCAGCAGAAGGTTCTTTTAATAGTATTTGTCTTAATTATGCCTTTATATAAAGAATTACCCTACCTTCATATTTCTTTGACTGTTCATAGAGTTATCGCATAGCATTTCAGCCTACATAGACGAAGCTGTGAATGTGCCACGGTTAAATTCCCTCTTTAATGCTATACATTAAATCCATTGAGCGCTTGATTTCAGTAGTTTGGGAAGTTCGGCAGATTATTGCTTAGAACTTTAAAGGGTATAATACAATATAAAGGTTTGTTCTTCAGCTTAATACCTTGAAGTGCTGAGTTTATCCAATTTAACAGGAGCAGCTCCATCAGATGAAGCACTAAACATATACCGTGCTACGTAGGGAATGATTTCAGAACATATCACTTGGGTACTGAAGCTTATGTGATTCTTCCAGTCTCCATCATTAGGTAATACACTGTGTAATCACTGCCTCTCTAAGTTTGTCAGAAAATCTTTTTCATTTACTTGTGGTGCCTTAAGGTCAGTGATGCTATCAAATAAACCTTGTATTTGTCAAACTAGCTTTTTCTAGCAATTTCTCAAGGATTTTTACTAGTAGTATGACAAAGATACAATCAACAATAATGTTCTCCATTCACTTCATTTTGTAGTTTCAGAAATGGTGATAATATCAGACTGCACTGTCAGCATATCATTTATATAGCTACGATATATCCTTAAAGGTTCACCAATTCCCAAAGTAGACGTTCTCGGACATTAGACATATGAAATTTACAGTGCAGTATTATCCTGACTCGGCACTGAAATTTCACAAAAAAATAAGGTATAATCTTCTACTTTACTGCAGATAACTAAGGAAACTAGAACTTTAGGGTAAATTCCCACATGGTAGATTGGTGCAGAAATTTCTGCAACTGAAAATTCATTATATATGCATTTTTGGTTTGTTTCTGTAGTATATCATATTTTCCAGAATATAAGATGCACTTTGTTTTTCCCAAAAACTGGGGGTCAATTTGGGGTGCATCTTATAATCCAGATATGGCTTACTGGGGCGGTGGAGTCGGGTCACAGGAGGCAGGGTCGGCGATACTGAGGGCTTGGAGGAGGCGGTTTCACTGCAGTGTTGCAACTCAGGAGGGTCGGCAATTCTGCGGGCTCGGGGGTGTTGTGGAGGCAGCACGTGCACAGATTGGCCTCTGCATCCATTTTCTTGAAGTCCATCACATCAATCTGCGCATGCGCCGCTCTGTGGCCATTTTCTTGAAGTCCACTGTGTCAACTGCCAGTGATTCAATGGAGGCCACAGCCCACCTGCAGATCAATGGCGCCCGCCGAGGCGGTGCCCCCAAGCCCGCAGTATCGCTGATCCTTCGTCCACTGACCCTCTTGAGCCGCGACACCCCCTCCTCCAAGCCCACAGCATCGCCGACCCTGCCTTCTCTGTCGCTCTACCACCGCCGATCCCCCTGTGAGATATTATAAGACGCTTATAAGACAGACCCTCATTTTAAGATTAGAAAATATTTTTCCTATTTTCCTTCTCCAAATTTGGGGTGTGTTTAATAATCCAGTGCTTCTTATAAAACAAAAAATACGGTATCTTTTAATTTTTGGAAAAAGCCATATAGACAGATATAGAAATGTGTTATGATCCGGAGCCATGGAAGACCACGACAAATCATTGGTAAAAGGTGACAAGAGCATTGGCAACTAATCTGGCCACCATCCCCTTACTAACCATCACAACTAGAAGTAGCCGAGGGGTGAACTAACATCCTGTGCACCGCGAACCCAGCCGGAGAACTAACTATCCTAAAGGAAGGAAAGATGAATAACTCTCTGCCTCAGAAAATAGACAAGAATAGCAAGCCCCCCACATTCAAAGACTGCGGTGATATAGGAAAAATACAATACACAGATAGATGACAGGATTAGCAAAACGTGAGGCCCCCACTGACTAAAATAGGAAAGGACAGGAAAGGGACTGATGGTGGCCAGAGAAAAACCCTGCAAAATTCCAAATTCCTGATAGTACAAAAAGGCCCTCAGATCGCACGATCTGAACTCCGTCCTATACCAGGTGCTTTTGTCATACCAATGAACAGAAAACAAGAATCACAACAAATGCAACAAGCCACAAACACATGGACCCAAAGGAGCTATACTCCAAACAGAACTGCAGGGAGTTCCCCAGCCAAGCAACTGAGGGGGAAAATCCCTGCATGCAAATAAACTGAAAACAACCAAAGCAAATGACAAACCCAGATAAGAACAAAAGAACCAAACAATAAATAAAGAGCAAGCACTTGTCTGGGGTAGATGTGGTGTGGAGCAGAATAAAGCAGGCTGGTGATACAAAGAACAACTGACATCCGGCATAGCCTGCTATCAGACCAGGATTTAAATAAGCAGAGAGTTAGCAAAGGAAACGCTCATTGCACAACACACCTGGTCCAAGTCCAAACCATTCCTGGCCACCAGAGGGAGCCTCCCAGAAGCCAAAACATAACTAACATTCAGAACAGAAATGTATGTACTGTTTGTATGTGTGAAAATACTGTACCCTATCAAATCAACATTTGTAGGCGATAACAGTCAGGTATTACATAACATTAACTCCCTCTAGTCTACCAATATACGATAAATATTAGGGTGGTCCACATTCTGCTGTGCAGTCATGTTCTAAAACGTCACTGCACAGCAGAGCAGCTACACGACATCACTCCATTACAGTAGGACATTTCAGAGGCCCATCTTTGGAATCGGTGAAGGCGTCAGCAGTCAAACGACAATCGATCCTCAAGTAATCATTTATCCTTTAGATATGATGTGAACAACACATTTTTTTAAGTCAAATGCAAATCAATTTGTAAGAAATTAAAAACTCGTTACAAAAATTTCCCCAGAATTCAATTATTACAAATCCAGTCATATGGTGGTTAACTTGCTGCCATATTGCTTGATTTTTTTGAGAGCTGCTTTCCAAGAGTGAGGTTCTTCTAAGCCCTCACATGACTGCCTGTGGCCAATGACTTAGGGCTTTGTAACCCTATTTGTCTCTTGTAAGGCAAATCAGAAGCTTCAGATTGGCTTCAGTGGCAGAATGAAAGGATGGAAGAAAAGAAGACGCACTGAGGATTGGAGATGCAGCATAGGCAACAGAACAGTGGAGGAAAGGTGAATAATGGGATTTTTTTTTTATAGTTGAGCCCTTGACTTCTTTCAATGTTAATCAAAGTAGTTTAAATTCAGACTAAAGTGACTCAGAACATATTGAACCTAGTGGACACATTCAAATCAACTCTACCTGTCAAAACTCATAGAGAAACATCAATAAACACATCGTCAAAGAAGTCATATTAATAAGGGGAGGTTTACTCCTTACAGACCGCAGTCATCAGGAGCTACAGAGGTGAACACCCTATAGCAGAGTTTGTTCTGTGAACAGGAAGAGAAGATCTATAATAAAAAATAAACATCTGAAACCATTCATTTTTTTAAATCTACTTCTCATTGTCAAATATTAGTTAACTATTTTAGTCAATAACAAGAACTCATCATGACCTACTGTACTAGAACATGGTACGTTTGGGTTCTAGTTTTACCTGTGATTGTTTGCTTTCCCCTCTTTAGGACCTATGGAAAGAAACACCAAAGAATGTGTCCATGTTCTGTAGATACTTGTATGTACAAATAATTAATTCTTTGTTTTTCTTAAAGTATCATCTTTACCAGGATTCAAACTCACAACCGGTAGCAGTCAGGGGTTTTAAGATGGAGTCATAGGCTGCTAAGATGTCAATTTTCAATCCTTGCACATCTAAATAATGATTTGATGTTTTTCTTCTTTACAGGCATATTGACTTTACCTTACATCTCCCCTCTACGGCCTCTCCATTCCTTGCCATCACTCGTCTTACCCTCAAAACATTTTCTGATCCCTGCGACTAGCACTAAAATCTCTAAGCCTCTCACATTCAGCCTGATTGTTGGGGATCAGAAGATGTGATGAAGTCCTGGTGGGTGATGGGAAAAATTGTAGGGGATGGGTGGTGAGTTGAATATAAGATTTTTTTTTTCTTTTTTACACATTACATATATTATTCTCTTAATAAGAAAGAAAGGGGAAGTCTCCAGCATCCACAGAAGGCAAAAGTGAGATTAAAAAAAAAATCTTTATTGAAAATTCATAAAAAACTGTTATGGAACAGTAGAGGATTACCTACGCATTTCAGCTAAAAGGCGACTTATTCATGGATAACGCATCTTTTCACTGAAACGCGTATAATTATCCTCCACTGTCTGAATCATGGTGGTTCACATCTAGTTCCATAACTGTTTTTTATGAGTTTTCAATAAAGAGGTTTTTTTTAATCTACTCACCTGTGCCTTCTGTGGATGCTGGAGACTTCCCCTTTCATTCTTCTCTACAAAATTCCATCCAAAGCCAGGACAGCTCTGTGCACCGGCTGTAACATCCTCCATTGAAGTGAGTGAGCTGATCGTCTTTGTTTTCAAGAACATAATCAGGGACATTAACTTTGCAGGGAATAACGTCTCTACAAATAGAATTTTCAGGGATAATCTGTGTAACACGTGAATAACAATTTTGCTTCATCAGTTCATCTTTAGGTTTTAGCGCGTTTCCGCAGCGGAAATGCACTAAAAACATATATGCATTTTTTTACCTGCAAATTTTTTGCTTTGAATGCAATTCAGTGTGTAAAAACTGCACATAAAATTCAGTATACTCACAAGAGAAATTGTCATGTTGCGGATTTCAAACACACAATATAGGCCAGTTTACGCTGAGTAGAAAAAGAAACACAGTGGGCAGATTTCTATAAATTCCATCCACTTTTTTAATTGGAACTGTAATAAATTGTGTTTTTGTACAGCGAAAATATGTAGCATCAAAATTTTACTGGAAACGGATCATGAGAACTTAGCCTAAATTGACAACGGGCATTACTGATTATTTTTTATCAGTATCTATGTGGTTTTCTTTTGTATTAATATATATTTTTTTAGTATTTGAAGATAAAACTGCAAAACATCTTGCGCTTAATTTTATGCACAGCAGTACTTTCTGTATACCGCAGGTAATACATTCGCTTTGCAGATAAGACACAGTCACCCTCAGTGTGAAATGGTAAATATATTTTGTACCAGCATCAAAAACGCTTTACACCACTAGCATCTATTGGATAAAAGGATAAAGTCCTTTTCTTTAGATTTTCAGTTAGGCTGACAGCAGATGGTGGTAATATAAGGAATGTGCACTAATGGATTAAGGAAATAATAATGGTTTTATTAACGGAGTATCCTGCTGAAAAGGCAAACTTAAATATGTTATAATTAAAAACAAATACAGTTGCAATTATTGCTGAGGCCGCCATCCATCTCCAAAGACAAGCAGCTGTGCAGATTACAAAATACATTATTTTTGTTTGTAGATATCAGTAAATAGTGAAGTTAAATGAGCCATTAACAAACATCGGCTCACCGTGAGTGTGTATTATAATTATAATAACAAATTGATCACATTCAGATACCATTTCTTTATTAATCACATTGCGGTGTAACTTTGTATCCTCATTAAACAGTCGCGCTTACAGAAAGCTATTTTCTGTTAATTTTCAGATCAGTGAGAAAAGTGGCTAATATTGGAATTAGAAAAGTAAACAACATGTAAAGAGCATTAAAATATGATCCTATAATAAAAAAATATATTCCAAAATAAAATATATTGCATAGGAAGAATTGATATTAAAAATAAAATCTTATCAGAGTTTTCAAGTAATTATTAAATGTACTCTGACAGATGCTGCACTTACTATTGGTGGTAACATTTCTTTTTGCCTGTTCTTTTGTAAATCTGACCAGTCATTGCAAGTTATAATGTGAGCAAAGAAAGCCAAAGTGGTCTACGGTGGGTGAAACAAGCATTGAACAGTCACCAATTTTCTTAGTAAATACATTCCTAAAGGTGCTGTCATGAAAACTATGGGGAGGTAGTGCCATTCTGGGATTCGCCTCGTGTCACAGATGAATGTCGTCAACGGAGGGAATAAGGACACACACACCAGCCGCTATAGCTATAAAAAAAATCACCATTATTTAGAGAAAGTACCTGGGTTTCTATAGAGTACAAATTCTGGGTGTAAGAAATAATATACAAAATATAAGCATCGGTTGTGTTAGCATTTTTCAATCTTCCATATACTTGGATTTTGAGTTCAACTAGTGTTTTAATAGCTCATTTCATACCTTTGATTAACTTAAGGCCGCTTCACACGCTGCAATATCGTTACCGATATCGCTAGTGTGCGTAACCGCCCCCATCGGTTGTGCGATACGGGCAAATCGCTGCCCGTGGCGCACAATATTGCTCAGACCCGTCACACTACTTACCTGCCTAGCGATGTCGCTGTGACCGACGAACCACCTCCTTTCTAAGGGAGCGGTTCGTTCGGCGTCACAGCCATGTCACTAAGCGAGCGCCCAAATAGAAGCGGAGGGGCGGAGATGAGCGGGACGTAACATCCCACCCATCTCCTTCCTTCCGCATTGCCGGCGGCCGCAGGTAAGATGAGGTTCCTCGTTCCTATGGTGTCACACATAGCGATGTGTGCTGCCACAGGAACGACGAACTACATCGTACACGCAGCAGCAATGATAATTGGGAATAGGGGGGTATGTCACTGATTAGCGATTTTGAACGTTTTCGCGACAATTCAAAATCGCTAATAGGTGTCACACGCAACGACATCAGTAAAGCAGCCGGATGTGCGTCACAAATTCCGTGGCCCCAACGAGATCGCTTGAGCGATGTCGTAGCGTGTAAAGCGGCCTTTAGTGTGGCCATAATACCATGGGCAGGGGGTTTATGTGCCGCATCGCTTCATCTATGAAGAAAAAAAACCCATTGCATTACTTCCAAAGGAAAAATTTAGATCGTGTGCTAGGAAATTTATTTTTTTTTTAATTTTGAACATGAACCCATTGTGTTCAAATCACCAACAGAAAAATTCCATTGTGTATCTAAAAACATTCAGGAAACAAAATTGGAGCCAGTGCCATATTAGGAAATGGACATTACTGTCACCGTGCTAGTGACATGAATTTCTTTCACTCTATGTCAATCACAACCCATCCAACTACACAGGCAAAGAAATTAAACCATACATTCCATAAATTATGTGTAATAATGAGAAATGACACAGGGAAAAAGTAGTGAACACACTGCTGACATGTATTTAATACTTTGTTTAAAAGCTTTTGTTGGTGATTACAGCTTAAAAAACACCTCCTGTATGGAGAAACTAGTTGCATGAATCGCTCGGGTGTGATTTGAGCCCTTTCTTCCACACAAATTCTGTGCTCAAGTGTTGTGGCAAGCAGCGTCGGCCTGGCATGGCGGGGTAGCGGGGAAACCCCCGGTAAGCCCCCACCTTGCCTGTAATCTATGCTGTCTCCGGCACCCTGCAGGGCCCCCCGCCGGGTGTATTAAAATGACCTGTGGCCGCGGCTCGCCAAACGCCACCGCAGGTGATAATATTGTATGCAGGCAGTCAGATGAAAGTGTCAGTAGTTACATGGTGGGGGCGCTCCTGACCTGGAGGCGCCCGGAGCTCATGATCTGCAGCGCGGCAGGGGCAGAGCAGGAACTCCATCCAAGAGGAAGAAGATGCATTCTAGTGGTGGATCAACTAGGACCTGCAATGACTCATGCCTATGTGACCATGTGGGAGGAGCCGGGCAGGAGCTGCCGACCGAGGATGATGTGCCGGAGGAAGAAGTGTCTGGTAAAAGAGGGATGAGTGGGACATGGGGGGATGCAGACTTTGACCGAGGGGTGTTAAGGGATACAGGGTGCGTGGCACATGCGCTTTCAGTGTGTTTGAGAGAGGGGTAATATAATAATAATAATATATGGAAAAGGGTGTGTCCCGTGTGTGATTTGGGGGGTGCAGAGTGTGTGCAATTTGAGGGGTGCTGGGTATGTGTGATTTGGGGGGTGCAGGGTGTGTATGATTTGGGGGATGCAGGGTGTGTGTGATTTGGAGGGTGCAGGGTGTGTATAATTTGGGGGGTGCTGGGTATGTGTGATTTTGGGGGTGCTTGGTGTGTGTGATTTGCGGGGTGCAGGATGTGTGTGATTTGGGGGTGCTGGGTGTGTGTGATTTGGGGGGTGCAGAGTGTGTGCACCAGTCCCTGTTGCATGATGTGAGAGCAGTCCACACAGTAGCCATATATCAGTAGGGATTAGGGAAAGAGGGATAGCAGCAGTCAGAGCATGGGATGGGATTGGGAAAGCTGGGTGCTGAGCTGAGTGAAATAGGCTCTTTTCCTCATCATCATCCATCTTTTCTATGGTCTGATATCCATCTTGTCCTCAGTTCTCAGCTTTCCCATTCTCTGATATCAAGTGTCTTATCCTCTACCCCTCAGTGTCAGTGTCATTATCCTGTACCCCCTGTGTCAATGTCATTATCCTGTACCCCCAGTGTCAATGTCATTATCCTGTACCCCCAGTGTCAATGTCATTATCCTGTACCCCCAGTGTCAATGTCATTATCCTGTACCCCCAGTGTCAATGTCATTATCCTGTACCCCCCCGTGTCATTATCCTGTACCCCAGTGTCAGTATCCTGTACCCCCAGTGTCAGTATCCTGTACCCCAGTGTCAGTATCCTGTACCTCCCGTGTCATTATCCTGTACCCCCAGTGTCAGTATCCTGTACCCCCAGTTTCATTATCCTGTACCCCAGTGTCAGTATCCTATACCCCAGTGCCAGTGTCAGTATCCTGTGCCCCCAGTGTCATTATCATTTACCCCGTGTCATTATCCTGTACCCCAGTCAGTATCCTGTACCCCCAGTGTCAGTGTCCTCTACTCCCAGTATCAGTATCCTGTACCCCCATTGTCATTATCCTGTACCTCCAGTGTCATTATTCTGTACCCCAGAATCAGTATCCTGTACCCCAGTGTCAGTATCCTGTACCTGCAGTGTCATTATACTGTACCCCCAGTGTCAGTATCCTGTACCCACAGTGCCATTATCCTGTACCCCCCGTGTAATTATCCTGTACCCCCGTGTGATTATCCTGTACCCCCAGTGTCAATGTCATTATCCTGTACCCCCAGTGTCAATGTCATTATCCTGTACCCCCAGTGTCAATGTCATTATCCTGTACCCCCAGTGTCAATGTAATTATCCTGTACCCCCCCGTGTCATTATCCTGTACCCCAGTGTCAGTATCCTGTACCCCCAGTGTCAGTATCCTGTACCCCAGTGTCAGTATCCTGTACCTCCCGCGTCATTATCCTGTACCCCCAGTGTCAGTATCCTGTACCCCCAGTGTCAGTATCCTGTACCCCCAGTTTCATTATCCTATACCCCAGTGTCAGTATCCTGTACCCCAGTGCCAGTGTCAGTATCCTGTGCCCCCAGTGTCATTATCATTTACCCCCAGTGTCATTATCCTGTACCCCAGTCAGTATCCTGTACCCCCAGTGTCAGTGTCAGTATCCTGTACTCCCAGTATCAGTATCCTGTACCCCCATTGTCATTATCCTGTACCTCCAGTGTCATTATTCTGTACCCCAGAAGCAGTATCCTGTACCCCCAGTGTCAGTATCCTGTACCTGCAGTGTCATTATACTGTACCCCCAGTGTCAGTATCCTATACCCACAGTGTCATTATCCTGTACCCCCCGTGTGATTATCCTGTACCCCCCGTGTGATTATCCTGTACCCCCAGTGTCATTATCCTGTACCCCCAGTGTCATTATCCTGTACCCCCAGTGTCATTATCCTGTACCCCCAGTGTCAGTATCCTATACCCCAGTGTCAGTATCCTGTACCTCAAGTGTCATTATCCTGTATTCCAGTGTCAGTATCCTGTACCTCCAGTGTCATTATCCTGTACCCCTAGTGTCATTATCCTGTACCCCCCGCGTCAGTATCCTTTACCCCCAGTGTCAGTATCCTGTACCCGAGTGTCAGTATCCTGTACCCCCAGTGTCAGTATCCAGTACCCCAGTGTCAGTATCCTGTACCCCCAGTGTCAGTATCCTGTACCCCAGTGTCAGTATCCTGTACCTCAAGTGTCATTATCCTGTATTCCAGTGTCAGTATCCTGTACCTCCAGTGTCATTATCCTGTACCCCCAGTGTCATTATCCTGTACCCCCCGCGTTAGTATCCTTTACCCCCAGTGTCAGTATCCTGTAAAAAAAACCCCTGATCTGCCTACAGAGCAGTATTGTCAGAATACACATGACTAGTGAAGGGTTTATCCAACATGTAAAACTAATGTGGAAATCATAGTGCGGCTTTTACAGGGCCCCTGTCCCCACAGAATTACTGCTCACCTCCAGTACAGACACTGGGGGCTGATCATTGCATGATAATTATGTAATGTGTGAAGGTGGAAAGAGAAGAGAATTCACCAGTCTCCACATGGAAGAGTGTATGGAGGGTAATGCCTCACACCTCCACACACTGACTCTTAGGCGGGCTTTGCACATTACGACATTGCAAGCCGATGCTGCGATGTCGAGTGCGATAGTCCCCGCCCCGTCACAGGTGCGATATCTAGTGATAGCTGGCGTAGCAAAAATGCACTCACCTGCCCTGCGACTGTCGCTCTGGCCGGCGACCCGCCTCCGACCTTCCTAAGGGGGCGGGTCGTGCGGCGTCATAGCGACGTCACACAGCAGGCGACCAATAGCGGCGGAGGGGCGGAGATGAGCAGGATGTAAACATCCCGCCCACCTCCTTCCTTCCGTGTAGCCGCCGGCGGCAGGTAAGGAGATGTTCCTCGCTCCTGCGGCTTCACACACAGCGATGTGTGCTGCCGCAGGAACGAGGAACAACATCGTACCTGTCGCGGCACCGGCATTATGGAAATGTTGGAGAATACACCGATGATGCGATAACGAAGCTTTTGCGCTCGTTCATCGTATCATCTAGGATTTACACACTACGATATCGAAAGTGACGCCGGATATGCGTCACTTTCGATTTGACCCCACCGACATCGCACGTGCGATGTTGCAATGTGCAAAGCCGCCCTTAGGCCCTGTGCGCACTGGAAAATGGCATTTTCTTAAGAAGCGGGTTGGTCCCTGTGGTTTTTAACCGGTATTTAATGGCAAAAACACAGGTACCTGCGGAAATTAAGGGACATGGTACTTCTTTTTGCTGCAGAAATTCTGCAGCAAAACCTGTAGAGAAAAAAAACGCAGTGTGCGCACAGCATTTTGATTTTCTCATAGATTTTGCTGGAGAAGGACTGCAGCAAGGTTATGAACAAAATCTGCAGCTTTTCTGCAGCAAAATCCGTGGCAAAAAACGCAGTGTGCGCACAGGGCTTAATAGGGGATTTCCCTATATGGGTGGATAGATGGCGGCAGAGGTGGATTAATTTTAGTAATCTTTTCCATGTGAAGATGCTGGATAACATTTTGCTTCTCTTTCAATATGATTTGGCTGATGGATTCGGTGGTTTTCCTAGGAGAAGAAATGTCCGTGTATAAGAAAAACTGTGACTGATCGTAATAACAGATTCCATTATTAACAACAATAAATAAGATGCTACAAGAAATCCTGTGCTATCTGCAGGCACAGGATAGGTTTCTTCTGCGCACTGTATAGTTTGCTAAAAGGCGCACGTTATACTGAGAGAAGCCGAAAATAATCAAGTAATAAAAACGTTTATGACAGCTATATTGTGGGCCCCTAGAGGCAATTTCCCTGGTAGGCCCCTGGCACCCCAGTCCGACCCTGGTGGCAAGTCAAGAGTACGTTGTTGTTATCAATGTGCCTGTTGTCCTTATCTGGAAGTCCTATGGACCTGAGGAGCATAATGGGACCGGACTGATGGTACTCAGTATCAACGCTAGCAAACACACATACCCATAAACCCCAATTTTTTGTAGCATGCCAGAGTATAGGAGTTAGTACTCGGGGCACATTTACATTTGCAGTGCCTTTTGGTCTCCAAACATCCTGTATACTATGGCAAGAAAAGTATTCAAATATGGTCTCATTTAACCAGACTATATTCTCCCAGTATTTCACAGGCTTGTCTAAAGGGTGCTTTACACGAGACGACGGATCATGCGATGCATCGTCAGGGTCACGGTTTTCGAGACGCACATCCGGCATCATACACGACGTCGTCTCGTGTGAAACCTCTGAGCGACGCAGTATCGCTCACAAATCGTGAGTCGTGTACTCGTCGCTCAGTTTCATAATATCGCTTATTTTTACTTGTGCCGGTTGATCATCGTTCCCGTGGCAGCACACGTCGCTCCGTGTGACACCACAGGAGCGATGAACTCTGCTTACCTGAGTCCCACAGCTCCCGCCGGCTATGTGTAAGGAAGGAGGTGGGCGGGATGTTTACATCCCGCTTATCTCCTCCCCTCCACTTCTATTGGCCGGCGGCTGTGTGACGTCGCTGTGACGCCGACCGTCCATCCCCATTCAGGAAGTGGAAGTTCGACGACCACAGCGAGGTCGCTCAGCAGGTAAGTACGTGTGACGGGGGTTTCACGACTTTGTGCGATTTGCCCGTGACGCACAAACGACGGGGGCAGGTACGATCGATTGTGAAATCGCACAATCGGTCGTCCCGTGTAAAGCAGGCTTAAATGTTGTTAGGCAATCTTTTTAAACGTGCTTGAACATGCCAATAGCTCCTTTAGAAATTTATTTACTTAGAAAATTGGTGACATGTGAAATACTTATATCACCTGCTGTATATGGATTTCCATCCCCTTGGTTTATTTAGAGCATTACAGGGTTATTCTAAACATGGTTATCACGGCTTTTTTACTGCCAGCCAACTAGATGCTCCTACTTAAATGACAGTAAGTCAGGCCAGTGCGAGAGTACACGTTCTGGACCCCCACCAAACTCCAAAGACTAAGCAAGTTATGCATGTGCGTCCATTTCAGCTGGATCACTGTCATGACCATAACCCATGATGCATAATTTAAAAATAGAATGGGTCAGGAGACAATATCAGGAGAACAAGACACTTTGAGTAAATCATTTCAATGAGCAAGGTATTTTAGCAAAATTAATGACACATAACCAAAATTAATGATTAAAATAAGGATTTTTTAACTACACAGATTCCCTTTTATCTACTAAATGGAATCTGTCAGCAGGTTTTTGCTACGGAATCTGAGAGCAGCAAGATGTAGGGGCAGAGAGCCACTTATTGGACTGCTTGGTGTTTTGATAGACTATTTACTCTGCTGTAGAAATAGCACTGCTCTCAATGCTGAAATCTGTATAATCCTGCCCACACCACTGATAGTCAGCTTCCTGTGTACACTGTACCTTATCAGCAAGCTGCCAATCAGTGGTGGGGCATGGTTATACAATTGTGCTGGACTACTTGGCATGATATAAAATCATAGAAAGAGGCCAATCTTCCTGCAAAAGAGGTACTACATAGCAATGAATAGCCAATCACACATGCCAAGTTCATAAAGGGGCAAATGCTTAAAACCATACTTGCTGCATAACCGCATCGTCATTAATAATAAACAATTTGCAATGAAATCTTAATAATACAGCTGACAGCCACTGCATCTTTCATAAAGTGGACACATTTTAGCCACGTGCTGACTGTTCTGTGTGACACAATTCACAATGCTATTCAGGGGAGGTTGCAGAGGTACATTATGATAACTCACTCACCTAAAAAGTGTTGTGTTCTCTCCAAGAAACCTTGGTTCTAGGGTGAATATACCCTACCACAAAGGAACAGATGTAGGTCTCTAATAATACCCCTTTCACAATATGTTAGTGTCACGGGTGTGTCACGCTTGACAGACAGTCCTTTGGTGACCGCCTGTAGAAGGTTGCTGCGTTTGGTTACACAAACTGCTCCCTGATATTTTCTTCTTTTCTTGGGGTTTATCCCTTTCCCTTTAGGACCATGCGGATTTCCTCACCTTTCAGCTGTTAATCATCAGCACTTCCCTTGGTGTCCTTTAATATTCTCTTTCCCCCTTGGTCTTTGCTGGTGATTAGGGTAAGTAAGGGAAGTAAGGTGATTAGGGTAAGTAGAGTGGTAAGGGAGTTAAAAATCTATACAGGCCTTAGATGCAAGCAGTCAGCTTGTATCCATCTGAAGAAAAATTATTGTTCATTGATGTACCTCTCCCTGAGTCATCCTGGAGTTAAGTTGTTCATGTGCTTTCCCCTGTGTGTACGCTCTGTGTCTTCTTCAGAGCTTAATGAAGTTGACTAAGCGCTCATCCCATCCCTTCTCTACCTAAGGCCCAGTTCTGGGGTCAGTCAAGGTCAGGTATCGGTGCATAGGTGCAGAACCTATGTAGGGTGGTCAGGAAAGCCAAGGGATTAGTGGAAGGTTTGGTCAGGGATTACCATCTTCCCCTTCAATAGACACAGGGTTTCCCATGCTTTTCCTGTCACCGTACGCGTGGTTCTCCCTCATACCTAGCATGACAGTAACCTACCAAAGCAGAAGAGCGTCATACTGGATAATCATTTCAATATTCAAAACTAGATTTTACAGTTATTTATTTACAGTTTAGAAAACCAATTCATTAATAATTTCAGAAACTTCACAAAAAAGCCAATACAGTTAATAAACATAATTTATTAAAATCAGTATAAAAATACACATGTATAAACAGTTGTGTATAAGAGGATGTCTGTGTACCAGGAGTGTTCATTAATATAGCAATGATCAAATATTACAACTCCGGCTCTGTACATACTGGCATCAAGGTTTGAGTGTCTGATGAAAACATTAATGGACCAAAATGTAGACTTTACAGATTTTCCTTTAAATTAAAAAAAAGTGGTCCCCAAAGGATTGCATACTTGTAAAACAACAAACATAGGAATACTCATCCCCTCCCAGTCCAGTATTAGCTCTCAACTGCTGCATCTGTGTTTTGATTAGTGGTGAATGCACATCAGGCGGGCACAACACTGCTTCAGTCAACCATTGACCTCTGAAGATCATGCTATCTAAATCAGCAAAGCTACCGAGCTCAGTGATTGGCTGCAGTGGTGATATGAGGTGTCACTGTGATGTCATCACTGCAGCCAAAACACAGTGACCAGAGCAGTGGTGGAGGGTCAGTGCTGGAGTGGAAAAGAGGGAATACTATCAGAATTTGTTATTTTATAGGTACGCAATCCTTAGGGAACCATTTTTCTTAAAGTAGAAAACAAAACCTATAATGATATATCAGGATTGTGTTTTTCTTTTAGGCAGAAGAGTACGGCAGATTATACTAAGAATGACAAATGCAACAGAAAGTTGATGGAACGGAGTATAACTGTTGCCAACAAAGGCTAGGTTCACATCTTACATTACTACAGTTTGAGAGTATGGCCAGACAATGCGCTTAACCGCATACAGCCGAAACTCAGTCTAACGCAATAGGTAATTGCCTTACAATTTTACAATCGTGCAGTCATTGACCTGCAATACGTGGAAGGAGCTTTGGACAAGCTGCCGCCACGCCATTCGACTGTGGCCTTGTACCAATAGAAAACTGAACAACACCACCAAATATGTCCTGTGATGGCATCTGATACACCCTGTTGTCTTTCCAATATTTTACTTGAAATATTAGTCCATCATGCAGTGCCCTTTTTGCTATTGGATCTTTTAAGGGCGTTAACCTAACCTTAAAGTGGTTGTCCACTACTTTTACATTGATGGCCCATCCTTAGGTTAGGTCATCAATGTCTGATCGTCCGGTATCCAGCACCCAGCACCCCCTCCGATCAGCTGTTCTTGGTCTTGGCATCAGCAGCAGGCAGCCGGAATTTCTCAGTCTTGGAGCTGCTCCGTCTTCTGATAGCCATGGCGGGTACTCCAGATCCGACTCCTACTGATTAGAATGGGAGGCAGATGTGCAGTACCAGACCTTGCCTGCTATCAGAAGATGGAGCAGTGCCAGAATTGTGCATTTCCAACTGCCTGCTGCCGCCGCTCGGACTGAGAACAGCTGATCGGTGGGGCTGCGTGGTGTTGGACCTGGCCAATCAGACACTGATGGCCTATCCTAAGGATGGGCGATCAATGTAAAAGTAGTGGACAACGCCTTTAACAATCCATGGGAATGTTTACTGAATCATTTCTATATGATTTTGGTTAACAATGGAAAAATAGTAAACAATAAGATAACAGCAGTATGAACAGAGTCTTAATATAAATATTCGTCACAGCTTCATACGATGCAGCGGATGCTGAGAAAACACGTTGTCCATTACTTAACATTCATTTTTTGGGTTATTGATTCAAAGCTTTTTAGAAATTCATGAATAGATTTCTCCTCATATTCTTCACATCTTTTACAGGTATTAGGCTACAAAAAGCAGAGTAAACACCTTAAGCTAACAAATTAATATCATTTCCCACAATTCAAAAAAGTCAGAAGCTTCACTAATGTATATAACAAGATTAATATTATATAATTTGTAATTTTCCCTTACTAAGAACATAATATAAAAGGATTGTCCACAATAAAATATGTTGAAAAGGTTTCCTGGTGAAATTATATATAACTTACTGTTACGGGGGGCTGTCTGATAATAAAACCCAAAGGAATATCAGACAGTCAGGGTCCACCGTGCAAAGACTCTGCTGCAGACTATGGCAGAGGATAAGGGGTATATAAGTGTGCCACTGTAAATAGTAATAGCACAAGTGCAGAGTGCAATACCTCTGTTAAACTCACAGAGGAATATAATTAGAAAATAAAGCAATTCCTCCCTTACTTGGAGGGTGTGTGGAATGATCTCTGTTAATGGTCACAGAGACAAAAGCAGTGAGTGTGAAATGGCACCTACCTAGGTCCGTTCCTCTAGCGGTGTCAGGAGACGGACAGCAGTGTAAGCCGCACAAAGCTCCTACCTGCGTTCGCTCCACTAGTGTGCGAGGACACGAACCACTAGATATGGCACCTGCCTAGGTCCGCTACACTAGTGGTGCAAAAGAGACGGACAGCAGCATAAGCCGCACAAAGCTCCTACCTATGTTCGCTCCCCTAGTGTGCGAGGATACGAACAACTGTCAGACGCAGTATAAGGAACGTTACCCTAGCGGCAACGTCCACCTACGAGTAGAATCACAAGGCACAGCCGGACCATGTGCCTCAGGCACCTGCCTATGTCCGCTCCACTAAGATGTAAGGATACGGACCGCAGCCGAAGCTGTAAGGTATAAGAACGCTACCCTGCCGGTAGCGCTCACCTAGCATAGACAGAGAGATGCCTAGAGGGACGTGCACAGAGCGTCTACTCTCATGCATGAACCAAGAGGACTGAGCGCCGGGCGGCGTGCATCAGGGTCTTATATAGACTCTGTGCCTCATCCAAGATGGAGGACACCAGAGCCAATCCGCTGCCAGAATGACAGCAATGACGTCACGCTGGCCTATCACCGAGCAAAGCGTCACAAGCACATGACCAGCGACCAATCGGCATAGTAGGTGTCAGAGACATGTGACCTCGTGTCAGCGATGATGTCACCCACACATGTGCAATGGCTCCAAGATAGGACTTAGTCTCCAGCGCTTGCACATGTGCAGTAGCAAGAAATCCGAACATAGTCTCCAGTGCCACAGCAACCGTAACACTTACTAACAAACGTGTAGCTCCATCACTGTTTTAGTCAGTCCTGAGTTGAAGCAGTTCTACTTTCATAACTGTTCTGGACTCATCAGTGCTGTGTGTGCAGTGCACTGGCCAGCTTCTCATTTCAATAGCTACAGCCAGAGCCGTCTCTTTGCCACGGCCAGTGCACAGACAGAAAAAGAGACTGGCTATTTTCATATCTGGTGGAAGTGTGATCAGATACACTCGTTCTGGAAGCAAGTACTCACTTACACCAAATAGATCTGTAAACTGCCATTTAACTCCCAACCAAACCTAATCTTCTTGAATTTGGTCAATAACCCACAACATACACCGAACAAAACTCTGTTATTCTTATTAGCTGCTGCCAAACTTCTCATTTATCCTCTTTGGTGTTCATTCAAATACACCTCAAAAAGTATATTATAGACCCCAGATTTTAAAAAAATTATCCTTTATTATACCAAAGCTAAAATAGACTCACAGACATAAATACATTCAATGTCTCAACTGGGTTCAACCAGTTAGGGGGTAGATACATAACAGTGTACAATTCATTTTTCTTTTCACAGATCGATAAACACTTATCCTCCTCAAAAGGTAAATACCTCAGAGAGACAAAGAAAGAAAAAGATCCAAATATTACAAATATTAAAGGGTTTGTGTACAATTCATACTGATATTTATATTCTTAACCATCCAAACCCCTACTGAGCTCACTGCCAAGCAATGGTATAGGAGCTGACTATAGAGACAAAAAGATATTTCGTCTCTATGTCCAGTTCCAACCCCTACCCAGTTAGAGACCATATATATGACCACAGATATCCAGATATCACCCCTGGTAACACCTATTGATGTTTTTTATGACCGCTATTCAACATCCATGTCACACCCTTAGCCGGTCAGAAAGGCAGAGGAAAAAGCAGGGATAACTTTCAAAATAGGCGCATCCTGGAATACCCACAGGTTATTTCCAACAGAACCAACACCCAACATGTAGTGTAAACCCATCCACTGAACTGTTGATTTAGATACCGTGCACCCTATAGAATGCCAAAAGGTCACTCCCTGCAGAACAGAGACTTAATATCGGCCCAAAACCATCATCTGAACTGTTAGAAAAAAAATGTTTTCAGCAAAGCAAACAAACACATATATGCCATAGATAGTGCAGAAATAAAGAGTCCAATAACCATAATTTGTTCCTTAATAGGATTCTTGATAGATGAAATATTCATCACATATCCACTGGAGATTATTTTTCACAGAGGTAGTTGATTTCAGAAACGTCATATGTCGCAGGTTCCTTTTGGTAATGGTTAGACACACTGTGCTTGATAGCTTCACGTCATATATATGGTCTCTAACTGGGTAGGGGTTGGAACTGGACATAGAGACGAAATATCTTTTTGTCTCTATAGTCAGCTCCTATACCATTGCTTGGCAGTGAGCTCAGTAGGGGTTTGGAGGGTTAAGAATATAAATATCAGTATGAATTGTACACAAACCCTTTAATATTTGTAATATTTGGATTTTTTTCTTTCTTTGTCCCTCTGAAGTATTTACCTTTTGAGGAGGATAAGTGTTTATCGCTCTGTGAAAAGAAAAATGAATTGTACACTGTTATGTATCTACCCCCTAACTGGTTGAACCCAGTTGAGACATTGAATGTATTTATGTCTGTGAGTCTATTTTAGCTTTGGTATAATAAAGGATAATTTTTTTAAAATCTGGGGTCTATAATATACTTTTTGAGATAATTTTTGACCCCTGTAACATATCGAATTGTATTTGAAAAAAAATTCAACAAATACACCCACTATTCAGAACTGGCTGCTACAAACTGATCAGCTGTACCATATTGATAATCTAGCAGCATTTGCTTACCACTCCCAGGCGAAATTCAAGCTCACTTGTGCTCCTTGGATGAAATTCCAAGAATCCAACAAGTCTTTTGACCTGGTGGCGTCTTAACCCCCTCCCATCCATTGGACTAGATATGTCGCATGATTCCACTTATCTCTTCACGCCTACTCTTTTGCGTCCCAGGATCGCCTAGCTATAGCTCTACCTCCTTTTTCCTCTCGTCCCACTCTCTTATATAGGGGCCTTTATTGTCGGTGGCCTCTAATAATTTGGCCTCCTTACCCATACATTTTCCCTTCCCCCTGTTTTTCTCACCTTGCATTTATTCTCACTAAGCCTTCTCTTAACCCTCTTCTCTTTACCCCCTCCCCATCCCATCTCAGACACTTTCTGTACCTGCCTGTTGATCACTCAAGAAGTTTCATCAACAAGCACACTTTGTTTATAAACTTAGAAGTACCTAATTGGGACACTAATAACAAACGAGGATAGACGAACTACATTCTTGAAACTGTACTCCGGAACCAAGATTACCTCTCCAAGAACCGTATACTATGTTGGTATGTACAAAACTTTTAGGTTAAGTTTTCTGACACAATGTCATCGTGAGTGTTCAATACTTGATTGTATGTTCTGTGTTCAATGTGTTTTTGCCTTGTATTAATAAAAAGAATATTGAAAAGAAAAAGAGACTGGCTTAGCAAATTAAATGAGCCACTCACTGACAGTAGCAGTAACAAATCACAGTCAAGGATTGAGACCGTGTGTATTTCTGGCCATTTTGTGTTAAAGATGGGACCAGAAAGCACACCAGCAGGGACTGAGAAAGTGTGAGAAGTCATTGGTACAAGTAAGTATTATTTATTTAAATGTTTTTAAGCAGTCTTAGAGGCCTTCAAACAATCCTTTTTATTTAATGGAAAATCCATTTAAACATTTTCCCAAAGTAGACAACACCTTTGAATGTTTCATTTTCTTTGTTTTATGTAAATAAAGCTTAATCTATTTATATCTAATTTCTCCAACTTTCTAATATACTATGTTTTAATTATTCTCCATTTTCAAGATGCTTTTAGACTGTCAGTAACAGAGAACACTATCATTTGTACTCTCAGCTAGTTTTGTCTATAGCTGGCATTGGCTTTGACTGAATATATACACACAGTACAGACCAAACATTTGGACACACATTCTCATTCAAAGAGTTTTCATTATTTTCATGACTAAACATTGTGTATTCACATTGAAGGCATCAAAACTATGAATTAAAACATGTGGAATGAAATACTTAAAGTGTGAAACAACTGAAAATATGTCTTATATTCTAGGGTATTCAAAGTAGCCACCTTTTGCTTTGATTACTACTTTGCACACTATTGGCATTCTCTTGATGAGCTTTAAGAGGTAGTCACCGGAAATGGTCTTCCAACAGTCTTGAGGGAGTTCCCAGAGATGCTTATCACTTATTGGCCCTTTTGCCTTCACTCTGCGGTCCAGCTCACCCCAAACCATGTCGATTGGGTTCAGGTCTGGTATCTGTGGAGGCCAGGTCATCTGGTGTAGAACCCCATCACTCTCCTTCTTAGTCAAATAGCCCTTACACAGCCTGGAGGTGTGTTTGGGGTCACTATCCTGTTGAAAAATAAATGATGGTCCAACTAAACGCAAACTGGATGGAATAGCACGCCACTGCAAGATGCTGTGGTAGGCATTCTGGTTCTGTATGCCTTCAATTTTGAATAAATCCCCAACAATGTCACCAGCAAAGCACCCCCACACCATCACACCTCCTCCTCCATGCTTCACGGTGGGACACAGACATGTAGAGTCCATCCGTTCACCTTTTCTACAAAGACACGGTGGTTGGATCCAAAGATCTCAAATTTAGACTCATCAGACCAAAGCACTGGTCTAATGTCCATTCCTTGTGTTCTTTAGACCAAACAAGTCTCTTCTGCTTGTTGCTTGTCCGCTGTCCATAACAGTGGTTTCCTAACAGCTATTTTACCATGAAGGCCTGCTGCACAAAGTCTCCCCTTAACAGTTGTTCTAGAGATGAGAAGGTGTGTCCAAACTTTTGGTCTGTACTGTGTGTATATATATATATATATATATATATATATATACACACACACACATACACACACACACATATATATAATAATTTCCACAATTGGATGTGGAATACAATGTTCCTGCGCTGAGAGAATCTTATATATGTGCCCCTGCTATGTACTGTGTAATAACCGTGTCTGACCGTACAGGGACATTGTCTGATCATACCACAGCTCCTGGGCCGGGGAAGAAGCAAAAGGGAGTATACAGACATTACAGGATGGGATCAAAAATAATTATTTCTTTGAGGTAAAAATTTTTTTTTAAAAAAAGGCAGTGTACAGCTTGTATGACAGTGTAAATTTCGCATGTCCTCTAAATAACTTAACATAAAGCTATTAATGTCAAGACCGCTGACAAAAAGTAAGTACACCACAAGTGAAAATGGACAAATTGTGCAAAATTAGACATTTTCTTTCTCCGTTGTTATGCGACTCATTAAGGTGACAAGGTCTCAGGTGTGAATGGGGAGTAGATGTGTTAAATTTGGTGTTATCGCTTACACACTCTCTCATACTGGTCACTGGAAGCTCAACATGGCACCTCATGGCAAAGAATTCTCTAAGGATCTGAAAAAAAATTGTTGCTCTACATAAAAATGGCCTAGGCTATAGGAAGATTGCTAACACCCTCAAATTAAGCTTCAGCAAGATGACCAAGACCATACAGTGGATTAAAAAGGCAGGTCCCACTCAGAACAGGCCTCGCCATGGTCGACCAAAGATGTTGAGTGCACCCGCTCAGCATCATATCCAGAGATTGTCCTTTCAAAATAGATGTATGAGTGCTGCCAGCATTGCAGAGATTAAAAGGGGTGGTGGGGGGTGTCAGCCTTTCAGTGCTCAGACCATACATCACACACTGCATCAAATTGATCTCCATAACTGTCGCCCAAGAAGGAAATGATGCACAAAAAGGCCTGCATACAATTTGCTAAAGACAAGCAGACTACGGACATGGATTAATGGAGCCATGTCCTGTGGTCTGATGAGACCAAGATAAACTTATATGGTTCAGATGGTGTCAAGCGTGTGTGGCAGCAACCAGGTGAAGAATACAAAGACAAGTATCTCTTGTCTACAGTCAAGTAAGGTGGTGGGAGTGTCATGGTTTGGTGCTGCATGGAGACGACATAGGTTAGATTCTGCAATGAAGTCAACATCAGGATCACCATATACCCGGGCCAAGGCTACAAAAAACTCGTCCACTGACCATATTGCCAGAGAATCGGTAGGCAGAGAAAAGGCCTAGGACTAGGGATCTCTCGGCATCAGAGAGACTATTATCCTCACTCGCTGTTCGTCACTCCCTGAGGAACGAGGCCGAAGGCTGAAATATAATTTACAGGCTTCTTAGAACACCACAAATGTATCATGCCCCCCGGAATACCTATTTGGGAGCGCAATCTCGGGTCCAGGCTGTGTCTGTGCTGCGACTAGCAGACCTGCAATATGTTGCAGCTGTTGCACAATCTAAGATAACAGCTCTGTCACCTCATGTGACAGAGTCTGCATCAGGTGTGCTAAAGTTGCAGCCTGACCCATAAGGGCTCAGCAGAAATGCTTGGTGCAGTTATTATGTCACGCACGGATTTGAAAAAGGTCCGACGCGGGGAAAGACACACAGCAAATAGGGGTTTCACCACGACAAAGAAGGGGTACACTGGGGACAATTTAACAATGGTGGGCCTTTGTGCTAGGGAGAGGGATGATGGGACACCTCCTGCACTCACCTGCACCCTGCACTCCTAGCCAGTCCTGTTTTGATTCAGGGACTGAGGAGGATCAAAAAATGCGTAATCCCAAATGGCAACAGAGTGGCTGGAACCTTAACAGATTGCAGACCTAATCCTGACACACAACTAGAAGTAGCCGTGGGACGAGCCTACGATGACCTAGTCGTCTCAACACAGCCGCAGAACTAAATATTCTCACAGATAGAGATATAAGAAAGCTAATCTACCTCAGAGCAGTCCCCAAAGACAGATAGATAGCCCCACACATGTTATGGCTACGGTGATATAGAAAAACACAATACAAAGCTAGAAAAGACAGATTCAGCAAAGGTGAGGCCCAAACTATCTTTATAGGAAAGGATAGGAAGGAGCAATGTCTGCAACCGTAAAAAACCCTAATATATACCAGCACTTCTGTTATGGAAAAATTCTGAGCTCACACAACCTCTCCCCCACTGTATCAGCACTCTGATGTTACTGGGATCCAAAAACACTAATATAGATAAGGGACTGAATTAATACCAAGCATGACAAACACAATACCTTGCAGAATCATGGAGCTAAGTATACAGACACTCCCAGCACGGAATGATCCGATTCCACCAGGAACTCCACACAGGCAAAATAGGAATAAAGCATTAGTATCAAAGCAAAAAAACAACAAGAAAGTGGAAAACAAACAGCAGAGGTACAAAGACCACTTATCTGAGAGGAGTTCTGGTAGTAAGCAGAGTTGGTTACAGAATGTCCTTAACACACAGGAGACCACTGAGCACTGGCAAGTAACAAGAGAAAACTCCAGGTGTGTGGCTTTCATTACACAAATCAACTGCATCGCCAGAACGGACCACAAGAGGGAGCCCCAAACTGGAAAACGTATTGACAACAGTACCCCCCCCTTGAGGAGGGGTCACCGAACCCTCACCGGAACCCCCGGGTTTGTCAGGGTGGGCTCGATGAAAAGCACGGATCAAGCGATCAGCATGTATGTCAGAAACAACCACCCAAGAATTATCCTCCTGACCATAACCTTTACACTTGACCAGATACTGGAGCTTCTGTCTAGCAATACAGGAATCCAAAATTTTTTCCACTACATATTCCAGATCCCCTTCGACCAACACAGGATCAGGAGGCGCAGCCGGTTTAACATATTTTTTCAACAAAGACTTATGAAAGACATTGTGAATCTTGAAAGTCTCTAGAAGAGCCAAATGGAAAGAAACAGGATTAATTACCCTCGAAATTCTATAAGGTCTAATAAACCTTGGCCTAAATTTCGGAGAAGAACCTTTCTTAGGTATATGTCTGGAAGACAACCAGACCAAGTCCACTAGCTTAAACCGGGGACCCACAGTCCTACGTCGGTTGGCAAACCGTTAAGCATTTTCCTAGGAGTGGGACAATTTATCCACCACTTGATCCCAAATATGCTGCATTTTGTCCACTGCAGAATCAACATCCGGGCAGGCGGAAGCCTCCATCGGCCAAGAAAACTGAGGATGAAACCCGAAATTGCAAAAAAAAAAAAAAGAGACATCAAAGTGGCCGAACTAGCTCTATTATTAAGAGCAAACTCAGCCAAGGACAAAAAAGAAACCCAGTCGTCCTGATTAGCCGACATAACACATCGCAAATAGGTTTCCAAAGTCTGATTTGTCCTTTCAGTCTGTCCATTGGTCTGAAGATGAAATGCAGAGAAGGACAATTCAACTCCCAGCCTAGAACAAAAAGCTCTCCAAAATCTAGACACAAACTGGACTCCATCGGACACAACATCCTCAGGAATACCATGCAAACGAACTACCTGATGAAGAAACAAAGGTACCAACTCCGAAGCTGATGGCAACTTAAGCAGTGGTACCAAATGAATCATTTTGGGAAATCTATCACAGATTACCCAAATAACTGTCATCCCATGAGAAACAGGGAGATCAGAGATAAAATCCATAGAGATGTGAGTCCATGGTCTCTTAGGCACCGGCAATAGCAATAATAGTCCACTAGAACGAGAACAAAAAGACTTGGATCTAGAACAGATCTCACAGGACGGCACAAAACTTCTCACATCACGAGACAGAGAAGGCCACCAAAAAGGACCTACTCATCAAATCCCTGGTGCCAAAAGTCCCAGGATGACCAGCCAGCACAGAGCAATGAACTTCAGACATCACTCTACTCCCCCATTGGTAAGGAACATACAATTTCCCCCCAGGACATCTTTCAGGTTTGTTCTCCTGAAATTCCTCAAGAGCAAGTCTCAAATCGGGTGAGATCGGGGAGAAAATCACTCAATCATGTAGTGTGGTAGCAGGCTCGGTCACATCCAGATAATCAGCAAAGAAACTCCTAGAAAGGGCATCCGCATTAATATTCTTAGTACCCGGAATATAAGAGACTACAAAATTAAAGCGTGTGAAAAACAAGGCCCATCTAGCCTGCCTAGGATTCAACCTCCTGGCAGATTCAAGATAAATTAAATTCTTATGATCAGTCTACACTTCAAATTACATCTCGGTTGTTTAAATTTAAATAAATAATAGTGACCTGCAGAGCTAAAATCGCGAAGATTCGGACACTGTCCAAATATTTCTGGAATTATATGAGTTAAGAAATGTTTTATGCATATTTTCAAATAGATAAGTATAAATTGCTAAATTAAAGGTTAACAGACAATTTTACTGCACAGATTGATTTTGCTATGATCTAGTTATATAAGAACTTGCTGGGTTTTTTTTTTTTTTGTTTCTTGGGCTTTTCAATTTTTTACTTATCTTTATTCATTTTATTATACCAAATAACAACAAATTACGGTAATAAGAACATTTTCCTGATACTTACCATCTTACTCTCTAAACGATTATAACTCCGCATATTTTGAAGTGCTTGGTTAAAATTTTTGGCTACTTTATTGACAACATGTTCCTCCTCCACCAAACTTATCTCTTCCAGAAGTACTTCAAATTCTTTATAAAAGCATTCAAAAATTGATTGTGTGCATGTTCCCTGGAAAGAGGAAAAAAAACTTTAAAATGTGTAATAATGCTCATATCAACATTAGAAACAGTAATATATTCACTGAAATCATTACACTACTATCATCTTGAATATTAGTGTGTAAAAGTCGTGAAAGCTGTGGTAGCAATAAAACAGTGAACTCATTACGGTATAAGTGAACATTGAATATATGAGTTTTAGGGTTCAGTCACATTCTGTGTATAAAATATGCAAGTGCAATGCGAGATAAAGTGCATTGTACTCGCAACAATGTTAACCAGTAGAGCAGAGCATATCTGCTACTTTCATCTCTGAAAGTTATTGCATGTGGGTCAAAGCGCATCATGCTGCATGTAGCTCTGTACCTCGGCAATACAAGTTAATGGGTGCGAGAAAAAAGTTCGGCACATGGACATGTGTTTTTAACATGGAGTTTTACATACAGTCAAAATATAGATACAGTGCTGGCCAAAAGTATTGGCACCCCTGCAATTCTGTCAGATAATACTCAGTTTCTTCTTGAAAATGATTGCAATCACAAATTCTTTGGTATTATTAACTTCATTTATTTTGCTTGCAATGAAAAACAACAAAAAGAGAATGAAACAAAAATCAAATCATTGATCATTTCACACAAAACTCCAAAAATAGGCCAGACAAAAGTATTGGCACCCTTAGCCTAATACTTGGTGGCACAACCTTTAGCCAAAATAACTGCGAACAACCACTTCCGGTAACCATCAATGAGTTTCTTACAATGCTCTGCTGGAATTTTAGACCATTCTTCTTTGGCAAACTGCTCCAGGTCCCTGAGATTTGAAGGGTGCCTTCTCCAAACTGCCATTTTGAGATCTCTCCACAGGTGTTCTATGGAATTCAGCGCTGGACTCATTGCTGGCCACTTTAGTAGTCTCCAGTGCTTTCTCTCAAACCATTTTCTAGTGCTTTTTGAAGTGTGTTTTGGGTCATTGTCCTGCTGGAAGACCCATGACCTCTGAGGGAGACCCAGCTTTCTCACACTGGGCCCTACATTATGCTGCAAAATTTGTTGGTAGTCTTCAGACTTCATAATGCCATGCACACGGTCAAGCAGTCCAGTGCCAGAGGCAGCAAAGAAACCCCAAAACATCAGGGAACCTCCTCCATGTTTGACTGTAGGGACCGTGTTCTTTTCTTTTAATGCCTCTTTTTTTTCCCTGTAAACTCTATGTTGATGGCTTTTCCCAAAAAGCTCTACTTTTGTCTCATCTGACCAGAGAACATTCTTCCAAAACGTTTTAGGCTTTCTCAGGTAAGTTTTGGCGAACTCCAGCCTGGCATTTTTATGTCTCGGGGTAAGAAGTGGGGTCTTCCTGGGTATCCTACCATACAGTCCCTTTTCATTCAGATGCCGACGGATAGTACGGGTTGACACTGTTGTACCCTCGGACTGCAGGGCAGCTTGAACTTGTTTGGATGTTAGTCGAGGTTCTTTATCCACCATCCGCACAATCTTGCGTTGAAATCTCTCGTCAATTTTTCTTTTCCTTCCACATCTAGGGAGGTTAGCCACAGTGCCATGGGCTTTAAACTTCTTGATGACACTGCGCACCGTACAGGAACTTTCAGGTCTTTGGAGATGGACGTGTAGCCTTGAGATTGCTCATGCTTCCTCACAATTTGGATTCTCAAGTCCTCAGACAGTTCTTTGGTCTTCTTTCTTTTCTCCATGCTCAATGTGGTACACACAAGGACACAGGACAGAGGTTGAGTCAACTTTAATCCATGTCAACTGGCTGCCAGTGTGATTTAGTTATTGCCAACACCTGTTAGGTGCCACAGGTAAGTTACAGGTGCTGTTAATTACACAAATTAGAAAAGCATCACGTGATTTTTCAAACAGTGCCAATACTTTTGTCCACCCCCTTTTTTATGTTTGGTGTGGAATTATATCCAATTTGGCTTTATGACAATTTTTTTTATTTTTTTTCATTGAAGACAAATTAAATGAAGATGGTAATACCAAAGAATTTGTGATTGCAATCATTTTCAAGACGAAACTGAGTATTATCTGACAGAAATGCAGGGGTGCCAATACTTTTGGCCAGCACTGTAGCTGGATAGGTAGGTGGGTAGATAGATAGACAGAAAGGCAACACATTATAATGTCCCACCCTCCCTGCATATTGTATGTTTTCACCCTCTAATGCCTTTCAAGTGGCACTTAAGGGTGTTTAGCCTTGGTTTTAGCCCCAAATTCAATATTTTCCCCCAAAAAAGGACAAGGGGTATGTTTGTTAGCCAGCTAAAGTAAAGCAGACAACTGCAGCCTGCAGGTGGCAGCTGTACGTTGGCTGGTAGTCCATAAAAAAGTTCACCCCACGCTGTTATTTGAAATTATTTATTTAAAATTAAATAAATAATTTAAAACAAAAAACGTGGGGTCCCCCCCAAATTGGATCACCAGCAAAGGTAAAGCAGACAGCTGTGATCTGGTATTCTCAGGCTGGGGAGGCAAATAGTTATTGGACCTGGATTAGGGATTTGCCAGGGAAATAAATTGTTTAACGAGGGTGTCTCTTGTCTTTATTTCTTTAATAATTTTCTCTTTGTACGTCTTATAGGTTCGCTTTTTGGGAACACCATGGGACGTTGCTATGGATTACATCAGACTTTTTTAGTTAAAATTTGTAATAAATTGGTGAACGATGGATGTAGTCGGTGGGTGTTTGTCTAAATAAAATTTATTTTCCTTTATTCAACTACTGGATTAGTAATGAAGGGTATCTGATAGACACTCACCTATTACTAATAGTAGGGCTTGATGTCAGCTGGCAATTCACAGCTGACAACCTCATTTATTATACCATTTGCCGCTGCAGCAGGGCAATGGAAGAGCCAAGGCAAAGCGCCAGGATTGGTGCATCTAATGGATGCGCCACTTCTGGGGCGGCTGTGGCCTGCTATTTTTAGGCTGGGGAGTGCAAAATAACCATGGGCCTCCCCAGCCTGAGAGTACCAGACCACAGCTCTCTATTTACCTTGGCTGATGATCCTATTTGGGGGACCCCACACTTTTTGTTTTAAACTATTTGTTTAATTTTAAATAAATCATTTAAAATAACAGCATATGGTGACTTATTTTTTGAATTACCAGCCAAAGTAAAACTGCCAGCTGCGGTCTACAGCTGTCTGCTTCACCATACCTGGCTAGCAAAAATAAGGGGGAAAATATTGAATTTGGGGCTATAAACAAGCTTTAACACCGTTTAGTGCCACATGAAAGGCACTAAAGGGTGCAAGCTCGGAATATGCAGGGGGGTGGGACTTTATATATGTGTTGCACATCTATCTATCTATCTATCTATTTACCAATCAATAAATCTATGAATCTGTCTATCCATTCATCTGTCTAGCTTTTGACTGTACGTAAAACTCCATGTTAAAAACGAATGTCACAAGGACATCATATGGATGACACTCATAGCACTCGCATGACATACGCATCTCATTCCAAGACACTTCAAGAACAACAGAGCTATATTATACATCTAGATGTGACTGCACCCTTATGCCGGCATCAGAAGGTACGATATATCAGGCGATATGTCGGTGGGGTCACGTCGTAAGTGATGCAGATTCGTTATCGTTTGAAATATCGTAGCGTGTGACAGCTACGAGCGACGGTGAACGAGCAAAAATATTCACCTTATCGTTGCTTGTTGACACGTCGCTCATTTTCAAAAAGTCGTTTCTTCTTCAGTGCGCTGGTTGTTCATCGTTCCCGGGGCAGCACACGTAGCTCCGTGTGACACCCCGGGAATGATGAACACAGCTTACCTGCGTCTCGCCAGCTATGCGGAAGGAAGGAGGTGGGCGGGATGTTTAGGTCCCGCTCATCTCCGCCCCTCCGCTTCTATTGACCGGCTGCTGTGTGACGTCGCTGTGACGCCAAACGTTCCTCCCCCTTCAGGAAGTGATTGTTCGCCGCCCACAGCGAGGTCGTCCGGGAGGTAAGTGCGTGTGACAGGGGTTAACGACTTTGTGCGCCACGGGCAACTAATTGCCCGTGACGCACAAACGACGGGGGCGGGTACGATCGCTCGTGCGATCGCACGATAGATCGTCCCGTGTGACGCCAGCATTACACTATACAGACTGCATATAAGCTTAGCGTCACTTTGATCAAACTGATTAGACCCATTTGCCATTGATAAGAATACCTTTTTAAATGTGAACCTTCACTAATTGATTTGCCATTTCAGGGCCCAAACCTCAAAATCCTATTGTTTTTAACTAAAGCTAGATGGCTTTTAAATTTATAAACCTACTATAGGTCCTGGAGAAATATGAATGTGTATCTTGTTTTGTTACTGCATATGGCTTACACAATATGATCAAGCTTTATGCCAAGTATCGCACATTTAGAAGTAGTGTACAGTATACATAGCAGTAATGCAGGTTAAAATTCATATACTCAATGCTAACAAATCTTAGCGCACTAAGGGGCACTTTGCACACTGCGACATCGCAGGTGCGATGTCGGTGGGGTCAAATTGAAAATGACGCACTTCCGGCATCGCATGCGACATCGCAGTGTGTAAAGGCTGGATGATACGATTAACGAGCGCAAAAGCGTCGTAATCGTATCATCGGTGCAGCGTCGGCGTAATCCATGATTACGCTGACGCGACGGTCCGATGTTGTTCCTCGCTCCTGCGGCTGCACACATCGCTGTGTGTGAAGTCGCAGGAGCGAGGAACGTCTCCTACCGGCCTCACTGCGGCTTCCGTAGGATATGCGGAAGGAAGGAGGTGGGCAGGATGTTGACATCCTGCTCATCTCCGCCCCTCCGCTCTGATTGGCCGCCTGCCGTGTGACGTCGCAGTGACGCCGCACGACCCGCCCCCTTAACAAGGAGGCGGGTCGCCGGCCACAGGGACGTCGCACGGCAGGTGAGTGTGTGTGTGAAGCTGGCGTAGCGATAACTTTCGCTACGCCAGCTATCACCACATATCGCTGCTGCGACGGGGGCGGGCACTATCGCACTCGGCATCGCAGCATCGGCCTGCGATGTCGCAGTGTGCAAAGTGCCCCTTAGAGTGAGGTTGTTTGTTTGTTTGTATGTTAAAGCAATACAGTAACAACAACTTGCACTCAGTAGACTAAAGGCCGCTTTACACGCTGCGACATCGCTCAAGTGAACTCGTTGGGGTCACGGAATTTGTGACGCACATCCGGTCGCTTTAGCAATGCCGTTGCGTGTGACACCTTTGAGCGATTTTGCATCGTTGCAAAAACGTGCAAAATCGCTCATCGGTGACATGGGGGTCCATTCTCTAATATCTTTGCTGCAGCAGTAACGAAGTTGTTCCTCGTTCCTGCAGCAGCACACATCGGTACGTGTGACACCGCAGGAACGAGGAACCTCTCCTTACCTGCCTCCCGCCCGCAATGCGGAAAGAAGCAGGTGGGTGGGATGTTACGTCCCGCTCATCTCCGCCCCTCTGCTTCTATTGGGCGGCGGATCAGTGACGCAGCTGTGACGTCGCTGTGACGCTAAACGAACCACCCCCATAGAAAGGAGGCGGTTTGCTGGTCACAGTGACGTCGCAGAGCAGGTAAGTCCGTGTGATGGGTCTGGGCGATGTTGTGCGCCACGGGCAGCGATTTGCTCATGTCGCACAACCGATGGGGGCGGGTACCCACGCTAGCGATATCGGTACCGATATCGCAGCGTGTAAAGCGGCCGTTATTTAATTTTTTTAAAGGTTTACATTTTTTTTCCAGTACTGACAGTGATGTCATTTTAATTTTAAAATGGAAAGAAAATGTAAACAGTAATTTTAGGAGATAGAACCAAATATTTTATCCACAGGTTTGATATTGATATAAGTTTGGCTTTTCATAAAGCTTGCTATGTTTTTTAATAGTGGCAATTTGCAATTTTTTGCAATTCATCGATTGCTCTTCATAACAATGTAGAGGTAACGCAAAGTCATTCCTTGGTATGAAAATTAAGTTATTTACAAAAAAAACAACATTTAGGCTGTGTGCACACGTTGCGTTTTTGTTGCATGCTTGTTTTTTTTTCCTTTTTGTAACGTGTTTTGAGAGCAGATTTGTCACAAAACCTATAGAGAAATGCCAGCAGTCACTAATAATAATAAAGTTTTATTTTTATAGCGCCAACATATTCCGCAGCGCTTTACAATTCAGAGGGGACATGTACAGACAATATGACACATTACAGAATAACAAAATTAACATACCAGGAGGAGTGAGGGCCCAGCTCGTAAGCTTACAGTCTATGAATGAGTGTCATACACACGTTGCTTATTTGTGACTTGCAGATTTGGTGTAGAAAATGATCTACAGCATGTCAATTTTTTCAGAGTTTTGCAGCATTATCTCCCCCATTGACTTCGATGAAGTCAGTCAAGATATAAAAATTACTGCGGATTTGCTGCGTATATACTGCAACTTAGTAGTGTTTTTGCATGTTTTTAGACATCAGTGAATGCTAGAGATAGCTAATAATAAACTAATTGGCCTCGGTGTCAATATCAGTGTCAAATGCTCCCTGGGCATCCTAGGGGCACAGTCAGATGGTAACTATGTCGCTGTATTGTTCACAGGTGTATTATAAATAATATATTGTTTACCTGTATTTGTTATTTGATTTTGCCCCTAGGTCTGCTCATTTGTTTGCACTGACTTAGTTCTCCCTCTGTGAGACTCCCATACTTTCATACCTGGAGCAATTATTCACACACACACACACACACACACACACACACACACACACACAGTTTGATTTGTCTTTATACATGTCCTATTTACCCTATGCATCACACTACCATCCATTATATTCTATGTCTGTATACCTTTCCATCTTATATTTACAACCAATGTGGTGGTTTGATTCATATAAAAATGTTTTTATGTTGTGCCATAGGCCTGTTTTTTTAATGCTGCACATTCCCGTATTTATTTAAAATGGTTTTAATATGTATATCCATTTGAATTGATGTACTAATAAAGGATTCTTACAATAAGCATTTGAGAAGTGAGTCTTTTTCTATTAGATTGATAAAGATAGATAATTTATTATAATAGATAGAAATACATAGAGAAAGTGACAAAGTGAGCAATAGAGAGCGATAGACAGAGCGAGTGACAGAGATACAGCGAGAACAACAGGGAGCGCAACAGAGATACAGATATATCTACGTCAGAACTACATGGGTATTTTATATATATATATATATATATATATATATATATATATATGTAGAACAAGCTGAAGAAGGATCCAGCAAGGCAGAATGACTCCAAAGGGCAACAAAAGTTTTTTTGGTTTTTTTTTCTCTGACTTTATTATCTAAGAATAAAAAATTCCAGAGCTCTTGACAAGTTGTTAAGCGCAAGGTATATGCAGTATGGACTACGCGTTTCGGCGGACGCAGCCGCCTTCTTCACGGTCCCAAGACAAAACTGTTCAGTTCGGGTCCGTGCAATAAGGAGAACAAGGACGCCGGGGCTTGAGCTCAGACAGGTGAGCTGGTCTACAACCTTTATTTCAAAAATATATTTTATATATATATATATATATATATATATATATATATATATACACATACATACACACACATACAGTATATATATATATATATATATATATATATATTTATATATATATATATATATATAAAAATACCCATGTAGTTCTGACGTAGATATACAGTGCCTACAAGTAATTGGTTGAAGGATTTCACCAGCACAAAACTCCAGGCATTTTGTTCTTTAAAATAAAACTTCCTTTATTTTCTTATCATTAAAAAGTCCATGCTATGGTGGTCAAGCCCATGTCAGAGAGGACGCGTTTCGAACATCCAGTTCTTATTCAGTCTCTAAACCATCTAGTCACAGAACTGTTTAAAAAGGGCTGAACCCAAACATGTGATCAAATGCAAGGAGAGAGCAAGACAATTACAAAAACATTAACCCCTTGAGTTATATCACTCCATATAATGCTTATAACACTTATATATATACAAAGTATTTTTTTAGCCAGATTAATATGCAAACATCAATTCATTTCTTTTATTTAAACCTTTCGGAAATCTTGTGCCCATTAAAAACATCCATTTTATTTCTCTCTGAAAGAGGATATCTTTCAAATTTCCACCCCTTCTAGGTAGTTGAATTTTTTCAATGGCATTGACTTTCATGCCTGTTAAATTACCTGCATGTGCGTCGCGAAAATGTTGAGACGCTCCTGATAATTTTCTGGTGGTGGCATTATTAACATCATAAATGTGTTCAGATATCCTCTTTCTGAGAGAACGACAAGTGCTGCCTATATATTGTAACTGGCAAATAGTACACGATATTAAATAAACCACATGGTCTGAACTGCAGTTTATGAGTGACATTATTTTATACGTTTATTTATCTGTAAATGAAGAAAATTCCTTCACATTTGACATATAACCGCATAGTCCACACGATCTGTGGCCACATTTGAAAGAGCCTGTGCTGGGTAACCAATTGCCAGTGTTTTTTTCTTTTTTAGTGGAACCGCACCTATTCATATGATCACTAGGTGATAACATGGATCCCAATGTAATGTTCCTTTTTGAAACAAATTTAACTCCATTTTTTAAGATTTTGTGTAATGTGTCATCTGTAGATAAAATGGGTAAATATTTTTTAATAATTTTGATTACATCATAATAATTTTTACTGTATGTTGTTGAAAAAACAACTGACAATTCTTTCTGGGGATTATCTCTGGTTTTATTCATGTCCAAATATTGTGACCTACTCACTTTGATTGCCTTGGTTTTGGCTTTCTGGAGATTTGTCATTTTATACCCTCTTGCCAAAAAACTTTTTTCAATAGTGCTGCATTCTACCTCAAAACCATTTTGGGTGTTGCAACATCTCCTAGCACGGACATATTCACCTGTAGGGATGTTATTTATAACATGCTTTGGATGGCAACTTCCCGCATGTAGTAGTGAGTTGCCTGATATGGGTTTTCTATAAAGACTACAATTAATTTCTCCATTGTCACCCTTCCCATGGAATTGTATATCCAAAAAATTGATTTTTGATACATCATGAAAAAAAGTGAAAAAAAGATTATGGGCATTATTATTAATGTATGATATGAAATCCTCAATTTTTTTTGTTTGGATTTTGCCATACAATAAGTACATCATCTATAAATCTCAGATATAATGCTATATCCGAGAAAAAAGCATAATTCCAGGAGATTTTTCCAAGCTGGTCCCAGATCCATATTGAAAAATCATAAAAGATGCAACAATTCTACTCGTGTCAATTTTTCTTCTACGGACTTTGAAACGACTGATGTGGACTCTACAGACTATAATACTGACACGTCCAATAATAATTTTGACACCCCATCCACTTCTTCAAGTGTGTCAAAAAACTTGAAAAACCAGCCGTTTTTTCAAAAAAAATCGAAAAAAACAAGGAGGAGCGGCCGCAAACATAGAAAGTCATGTGTACCAACACAATCATTTCACGAGGGGGAAAAGGAAATGAATATTGATAATAATAATTTTTCTGTTATAAATATGTCGGCATGCATTTTAAACAGCAGTGAAATTAGTGTTTTGAAAAGGGGTTTAAATTTTGTTCCCAACAAGAGGTTTGATCTTTTTAAAACAATACTAGATGTTAATAAGTTTATCCGAAAATTAACAGTAAAAAAACACTTCTTTCACGATGAAAATGAGGTTAATGTTCCTAATGTTTCAAATGCATCAGCTGACATTTTTTTCTCTCCTATGTCATTTAAAGAACAAATGGCTTTACAAGATTTGCATGATTTGTCAAGTGATAGTGGTGCCGGACCCAATCCACATTGTGCGGTTTCCCACTTTAATGTTCCTAATCCCAGTTTTTATCCCATACCTTCGAGGTGTGATCAGATGACTGATTTCCAGAACATAGTAGAAAAGGAATTAACTGCTCTTTCTCATTTACAAGAACCTATGGTTCAAAATTTGTCTAAGACTGAGAAGGATGCGATTATTTCCTTGCAAAAAAACTCCAACATCATAATAAAAAATTCTGACAAGGGGGGGGCAGTCGTAGTTTTGGATACTGGACTTTATGAAAGGGAGGTATTGACTATGTTACAGGATTGTGATACCTACAGGAGAGTCGATCATGACCCCTCTGCAGATATAAAAAAATCCTTGGAAAAAATTCTAGAAGAAGGCTTACATTTGGGTTTAATTGATGAAAAATTGAGAGATTATCTTAATCCATCTTATTGTTTAACACCATTATTGCATGCCTTACCCAAGTCACATAAAAACCAATTTCCCCCAAAAATGAGACCGATTGTCTCAGGTATAGATTCTTATACTGAACATCTAGCAGAGTGGTTGGATAACCACCTTCAATTTCTTCCTAAAATGTCTTCTGGCTATGTCCTGGATAGCAAACATGTGTTGAATATTATTTCTCAGATGAAATGGCAAGATAATTTTAGTTGGTTAACTTGTGATGTGCAATCATTGTATACATCCATTCCACATTCCCTTGCCATTTTAGCGTTGAAAGATTTGCTCAAAAAATATTCTGACTACTCACTTGAATTACAGGACTATTTGATTGACGTAACTGAGTTTTTACTCAAAAACAACTATTTTACCTTTTTAAATAAAGGATATATTCAGTTACAGGGATGTTCAATGGGCGCACGGTTTTCCCCCTCTCTAGCAGGCATATTTATGTTTTGGTGGGAAGAACAATATATTTTTAATCAGTGCAATCCTTTTTTCTCGGATATAGCATTATATCTGAGATTTATAGATGATGTACTTATTGTATGGCAAAATCCAAACAAAAAAATTGAGGATTTCATATCATACATTAATAATAATGCCCATAATCTTTTTTTCACTTTTTTTCATGATGTATCAAAAATCAATTTTTTGGATATACAATTCCATGGGAAGGGTGACAATGGAGAAATTAATTGTAGTCTTTATAGAAAACCCATATCAGGCAACTCACTACTACATGCGGGAAGTTGCCATCCAAAGCATGTTATAAATAACATCCCTACAGGTGAATATGTCCGTGCTAGGAGATGTTGCAACACCCAAAATGGTTTTGAGGTAGAATGCAGCACTATTGAAAAAAGTTTTTTGGCAAGAGGGTATAAAATGACAAATCTCCAGAAAGCCAAAACCAAGGCAATCAAAGTGAGTAGGTCACAATATTTGGACATGAATAAAACCAGAGATAATCCCCAGAAAGAATTGTCAGTTGTTTTTTCAACAACATACAGTAAAAATTATTATGATGTAATCAAAATTATTAAAAAATATTTACCCATTTTATCTACAGATGACACATTACACAAAATCTTAAAAAATGGAGTTAAATTTGTTTCAAAAAGGAACATTACATTGGGATCCATGTTATCACCTAGTGATCATATGAATAGGTGCGGTTCCACTAAAAAAGAAAAAAACAGTGGCAATTGGTTACCCAGCACAGGCTCTTTCAAATGTGGCCACAGATCGTGTGGACTATGCGGTTATATGTCAAATGTGAAGGAATTTTCTTCATTTACAGATAAAAAAACGTATAAAATAATGTCACTCATAAACTGCAGTTCAGACCATGTGGTTTATTTAATATCGTGTACTATTTGCCAGTTACAATATATAGGCAGCACTTGTCGTTCTCTCAGAATGAGGATATCTGAACACATTTATGATGTTAATAATGCCACCACCAGAAAATTATCAGGAGCGTCTCAACATTTTCGCGACGCACATGCAGGTAATTTAACAGGCATGAAAGTCAATGCCATTGAAAAAATTCAACTACCTAGAAGAGGTGGAAATTTGAAAGATATCCTCTTTCAGAGAGAAATAAAATGGATGTTTTTAATGGGCACAAGATTTCCGAAAGGTTTAAATAAAAGAAATGAATTGATGTTTGCATATTAATCTGGCTAAAAAATACTTTGTATATATATAAGTGTTATAAGCATTATATGGAGTGATATAACTCAAGGGGTTAATGTTTTTGTAATTGTCTTGCTCTCTCCTTGCATTTGATCACATGTTTGGGTTCAGCCCTTTTTAAACAGTTCTGTGACTAGATGGTTTAGAGACTGAATAAGAACTGGATGTTCGAAACGCGTCCTCTCTGACATGGGCTTGACCACCATAGCATGGACTTTTTAATGATAAGAAAATAAAGGAAGTTTTATTTTAAAGAACAAAATGCCTGGAGTTTTGTGCTGGTGAAATCCTTCAACCAATTTCAATGCACATGGACTGGCTCTCCAAACCTCTTCTCCGTGCACAGCCCAGGATTACTGGCTTCCATCACACAGGTGAGCTGGGCAAAAAACCTCTTTCTACCAGTGCCTACAAGTAGTATTCAACCCCCTGCAGATTTAGCAGGTTTACACATTCGGAATTAACTTGGCATTGTGACATTTGGACTGTAGATCAGCCTGGAAGTGTGAAATGCACTGCAGCAAAAAAGAATGTTATTTCTTTTTTTATTTTTTTTTTTTAAATTGTGAAAAGTTTATTCAGGGGGTCATTTATTATTCAACCCCTCAAACCACAAGAATTCTGTTTGATTCCCCTAAAGTATTAAGAAGTATTTCAGGCACAAAGAAAAATGAGCTTCACATGTTTGGATTAATTATCTCTTTTTCCAGCCTTTTCTGACTAATTAAGACCCTCCCCAAACTTGTGAACAGCACTCATACTTGGTCAACATGGGAAAGACAAAGGAACATTCCAAGGCCATCAGAGACAAGATCGTGGAGGGTCACAAGGCTGGCAAGGGGTATAAAACCCTTTCCAAGGAGTTGGGCCTACCTGTCTCCACTGTTGGGAGCATCATCCGGAAGTGGAAGGCTCATGGAACTACTGTTAGCCTTTCACGGCCTGGACAGCCTTTGAAAGTTTCCACCCGTGCCGAGGCCAGGCTTGTCCGAAGAGTCAAGGCTAACCCAAGGACAACAAGGAAGGAGCTCTGGGAAGATCTCATGGCAGTGGGGACATTATTTTCGGTCAATACCATAAGTAATGTACTCCACCGCAATGGTCTCCGTTCCAGACGAGCCCGTAAGGTACCTTTACTTTCAAAGCGTCATGTCAAGGCTCGTCTACAGTTTGCTCATGATCACTTGGAGGACTCTGAGACAGACTGGTTCAAGGTTCTCTGGTCTGATGAGACCAAGATCGAGATCTTTGGTGCCAACCACACACGTGACGTTTGGAGACTGGATGGCACTGCATACGACCCCAAGAATACCATCCCTACAGTCAAGCATGGTGGTGGCAGCATCATGCTGTGGGGCTGTTTCTCAGCCAAGGGGCCTGGCCATTTGGTCCGCATCCATGGGAAGATGGATAGCACGGCCTACCTGGAGATTTTGGCCAAGAACCTCCGCTCCTCCATCAAGTATCTTAAGATGGGTCGTCATTTCATCTTCCAACAAGACAACGACCCAAAGCACACAGTCAAGAAAACCAAGGCCTGGTTCAAGAGGGAAAAAATCAAGGTGTTGCAGTGGCCTAGTCAGTCTCCTGACCTTAACCCAATTGAAAACTTGTGGAAGGAGCTCAAGATTAAAGTCCACATGAGACACCCAAAGAACCTAGATAACTTGGAGAAGATCTGCATGGAGGAGTGGGCCAAGATAACTCCAGAGACCTGTGCCGGCCTGATCAGGTCTTATAAAAGACGATTATTAGCTGTAATTGCAAACAAGGGTTATTCCACAAAATATTAAACCTAGGGGTTGAATAATAATTGACCCACACTTTTATGTTGAAAATTTATTAAAATTTAACTGAGCAACATAACTTGTTGGTTTGTAAGATTTATGCATCTGTTAATAAATCCTGCTCTTGTTTGAAGTTTGCAGGCTCTAACTTATTTGCATCTTATCAAACCTGCTAAATCTGCAGGGGGTTGAATACTACTTGTAGACACTGTATCTGTATCTCTGTTGCGCTCTCTGTTGTTCTCTCTATTGCTCTGTCACTCGCTCTGTCTATCACTCTTTATTGCTCACTTTGTCACTTTATCTATTTCTATGTATTATAATGAATTATCTATCTTTATCAATCTAATAGAAAAAGAGACTCATTTCTCAAATGCTTATTGTAAATTCATTTATTGGTACATCAATTCAAATGGATATACATATTAAAACCATCTAATATATAAAGCTGAATGTGTGTGTGTGTGTGTGTGTGTGTGTGTGTGTGTGTGTGTGTGTGTCTGGGATTGGCATCTGCACCGTCTCAGCTACAGCCACAAAATTTTACACACTCACACGTCTGGACCCAGAGAGCGTCATAGGCTATGTTGTGAGGCGAAATTTTAACCCTGCGTGTTCCAATTTACCAATCAATTTTGCCCCTATCTACATAATGGGGAAAAAGTGAAACGAAAAGTGTATCCGCACCGTCGCATTTACAATCACGAAATTTTGCAGACACCTCATGTGACCCAGGGAACATCGTAGACTATGTTTTGACAGGAAAATTTAACCCCGTGCTTTATAGTTACTCTCCAAAAAACATGCCTCCATTAAAGTAAATGGAGCCTGGAACTACAGGTTATTAGTAGGAGCTGTGATTGGTTGCTATAGGAACAAAACACATTCATAGTATAAGAAGCTTATATGTGAGGTAATAAGATGTCGGTGGGGAGACGGATAGAGAGAGAGAGACAGACAGGGAGACAGACAGAGACAGAAAGGGAAAGAGACAGAGAGATAGAGACAGACAGGGAAAGAGACATACAGAAACAGACCTGGAAATAAACAGACCTGGAAAGAGACAGACCTGGAAAGAGACACATGGGGAAAGAGACAGACAGACATGTAGACAGGGACAAAGACAGTCAGACAGGGAAGGAGGAGACAGCCAGAGAGACAGACAAAGATAGATGGTGAAAGACACAGACCTTGATATAGACAGACGGGGAAAGAGACAGAGAAATAGAGACAGACAAGGAAAGACACAGACAGAGACAGGCAGATGGGGAAAGAGACAGACAGGGAAAGAGACAGACGGGGAAAGAGACAGACGGGGAAAGAGACAGACGGGGAAAGAGACAGACGGGGAAAGGGACAGACGGGGAAAGGGACAGACGGGGAAAGGGACAGACGGGGAAAGGGACAGACGGTGAAAGGGACAGACGGGCAAAGAGACAGACCTGGAAAGAGACAGACCTGGAAAGAGACAGAGGGGGAAAGAGACAGATGGGGAAAGAGACAGATGGGGAAAGAGACAGATAGACATGCAGACAGGGACAGAGACAGAAAGACAGGGAAGGAGACAGCCAGAGAGACAGAGAAAGATAGATGTGGAAGACACAGACCTTGATAGAGACAGACGGGAAAAGAGACAGAGAAATAGAGACAGACAAAGACAGGCAGACAGGGAAAAGACAGACAGAAAAAGACACAGACAAAGAGACGGGGAGATAGACGGGGAAAAAGACATACCTGGAAAGAGACAGATGGAGAAAGAAACAGAGAGATAGAGACAGACAAAAAAAGATACAGACAGAGACAGGCAGACGGGGAAAGAGACAGACGGAGAAAGAGACAGACAGGGTAAGAAACAGATGGGAAAGAGACAGACAGAGACAGACAGGGAAAGAAACAGACGAGGAAAGAGGCATATACGAGGAAAGAGGCAGACGAGGAAAGAGGCAGACCTGGAAAGAGGCAGACCTGGAAAGAGGCAGACCTGGAAAGAGACAGACGGAGCACATTACTTGGCCAATTTAGTTAAATCTGTGTGGAATATCTGTGGTGTTGAAATATATGTTGTGAAATGCTTCTATTAGCTTAGTTTTTGCCTTTTAATAATTATTTTTCTATCTATTTGTTTTGTGGTTTTTGTGTGCACACTACATTTTTGTTAATACATTCTATTTTGTTAACAACAGTTATTAACCCGGGCGAAGCCGGGTAGTACAGCTAGTTTTAAATAAATATGGGAATGTGCAGCAGTTGGTTGTCATGGCAAGCATCGTCGTCATCATCATGAATTTCACACTGCAGCCTCTACCACCTCACCATCCATCTGCTGCTGCTCCTTCCTCTCCTTTTCCATGCCCTCCACATACTGCTACAAGTAAAATTATCCCACAGACCCAGGGTAGAAATCACTTTTTCCTCTATCCCTTGTTGCCTCCTTGTGAGATTTTTTTCCAATCTAAATATCAGAGGAAGACATTGTTGAAATCGCAATACTTTTTCTAAAGATCTCTTTATCTATGCTAGTGTATACAGGGACAGTTAGGCAGGGATTAGCGATATGAACCCAGAACTGCTCGTAATTCTGGGTGCATATTGGACCTAACAGGTTCACTTTAAGGAGCAGTTCATTAATAACAAGTTCCATTGATTTAGCAGTATGAATTCTGCATTGTCTTGTTAACCCAGAAGGAAGAGATGGTATTGTCTACTTACATTAGTCACATGGTGATCGGAATCCATACCTGCATATAATACTTATTACTGTCACTAAATTATTTAGTAGAACATTTCCTACTGTTCCTCCAGTTTCCTTCGATCAATGGACCTCCTATGAGTAAAATGATACAACAAAGAATTCATAGTGAATTCTTTTATAATGATCTGTTCAGGCCCTGTGGCAGAAAAGTAGCCTCAATCTCAATCTACATGGGCTCATCCACATAGACAAATGATGTCTCTCCATGCAATTAGACATATTAGGGCAGGGGTCTCAAACACGCGGCCCGCGGGCCGCATGCGGCCCCTCAGGGTAGTTCGTGCGGCCCCCAGGCCCGTGCCCCTGGTCACTATCGTGGCAGGTGCAGGGGCCGCAGCCACTGTCTGCACTTTATGTCAGATGAATGTGTTGCTCTCGCGCCGGCAATACAATCATCTCACATAAATCAGTGACAGTGACACTGCAGCTGCTGGGATAGTAATAGGGGCACGGGCCTGGGGGCTGCACGAAGCAGAGGTGAGGCAGCGGAGGGAGCGCGGGACAGATGAGAAGAATGGTGTGTGTGTGTGTGTGTGTGTGTGTAAGAGTGTGTGTGTGTGTGTATGTTGGACATTAACCCCTTAGCAACCTATGACGTACTGGGTACGTTATGGCTCCCTGGTACTTAAGGACCCATGATATACCCAGTACGTCATGGTGAAATCGCGGCCCCGGTGGCTGCGATGGCTGCAAATACCTTAGATTCGGGGAGGATGGGACCTTAGGAGGGGTGGTGTCTCCTCCCCGGACCTACGGAGGCTGTGATTGGCTGAGCAGCGTTCGTCAGCCAATCACAGCAACTAATGTTTCAGACATTGAAAATCGCTGAAACATTGAAATCCAGCCAAGATCAGGGCAGCTGTAGAGCTGATCATTGGCTGGAGCTGGGTGACCTGTGTTTCACCCGCCCCCAGCTCTGATTGGAGAGACCGGCCTTGTGACCGATCTCTCCAATCACTGTGGATCTGGGGCCGGAGACCGCCCCCTCAGCTTCACTCCGGTGTCTGTGGAAGGTGAGTGGAGCTGCTGACCCATTACTACAAGATAGGGACAAACTGCGCACATTACTATGAGATGGGGATAAGGCTGGGGACATTACTATAGGATTGGGACATTACAAGGATTGGCACAATACTATTGGATGGGGACATTATTACTATAGTATGGGGACATTAGGATAGGGACTAGGATGGGCACATTACTAAAGGATAGGGACTAGGATGGGCACATTACTATAGGATAGGGACTAGGATGGGCACATGACTTTAGGATGGGGACAAGGCTGGGGACATTTCTATAGGATGGGGACAAGGTGGGCACAGTACTATAGGATGGGGACTAGGATAGGCACAGTACTATAGGATGGGGACATTACTACAGGATGGGGACAAGGTGGGCACATTACTGTAGGATAGGGACATTACTACAAGGGGACAAGGATGGGAAACATTACTATAGAATAGGGATAATGCTGGGGACATTACAATAGGGTGGGGACAAGGTTGGCACATTACTAAAGGATGGGCACATTACTATAGAATGGGGACAGTACTATAGGATGGGGCATGCCAGCCGGTGAGGTGTAGCATCCATCCCTGGTGACCCAGTAGCACATGTCCTGGATTCGAGCGGCTATACTACAGCCCAAACCCGGTGACGCCATGGAGGACATACTAAAGCAGCTGGCTCAGGCTAATGCACAGCAACAACAGGCTAATGCACAGCAACAACAGGCTAATGCACAGCAACAACAGGCTAATGCACAGCAACAACAAAATAATGCACAGCTACAAGAGGCTAATGCACAGCAGCAACAGACCAATGCACACCTGCTCCGGGCGTTGGAACATCAGCAGCAATCCTTGCAAGTGCAGGAAAAAAGGCACCAAGAACAGATGGTTCTCCTGGCCAAGTCGATCCGTGCCGGACCGGCAGCAACAACCCCGGGACCGGGTGACGACGGCAGCGTCCGGAAAGCGGTGAGACAAGCGTTGCAAAAGATGACCCCGGGGGATGATGTGGAAGCGTTCCTGGCGGTGTTTGAGCGGGTGGCCGAGCGGGAAAAGCTGCCGACCCCCCAGTGGGCTGAGGTATTGTCGCCCTATCTGACGGGGGAACCCTAAAAAGCGTACCTGGACCTCTGTACCGAGGACGCCATTGACTATGTGACCCTGAAAGCCGAAATACTGGCTCGGTTGGGGGTGAATACCTATGTACGGGCTCAGCGGGTAAATCAGTGGTTCTATGAGGAAGCCAAACCCGTATGCTCCCAGGCCTATGACTTATTGCATCTTGTAAAAAAGTGGTTGCAGCCTGACACTCTGAGCCCGGCGCAAATGGTGGAAAGGGTAGTAGTGGATCGTTTTGTGCGCACTTTACCCGTCACCGTTCAACGGTGGGTAGGACAGGGTGACCCGAGTACCCTGGACCAATTAGTGTCCCTGGTAGAGCGGCATGTGGCTACGCAGGACTTGATACAGGATACTGAGACTTTGCGTAACGCCCGTCGGTCCGGCCCCTCCAAGCCTAGGGCCAAGGACCCACCGCTGACAACGGTGCAGGAGTCCCCTACCGTCCCATCAGAGGCCGCGCCCGCCATTCCTGAGGTCCGGAAGGTTCTGTACCCTAAACGACAACCCGTCAAGGGGGTTTCCGTCCCCATTAGATGTTGGTGGTGCCAGCGGGTGGGACATATGGAAGCCCAGTGTCCACTCACCACGGAGCCCATGGATTGTGGGGTTACCCGGCGGGGTTCAATGTATGCTCAGGTGGTGTGTACCGCTGACCTGGTCTCCCCAGAGACGGAGCCCCACTTGTGCCAAATACAGGTGAATGGATGTCCGGTTACAGGATTGTTGGATTCCGGGAGCTTAGTGACCCTTGTGCGATCCACCTTGAGGGCTAAAGTAAAGGCCACAGGACGTACCGTGGGGGTGGTTTGCATACATGGGGACCGCCGAGACTATCCCACGGGGATTGTCACCATCACAGCACCTTGCGGTCAGGTGCAACATGAGGTGGGACTTCTTAACACTCTTCCTTATGACGTGATCCTAGGAAGGGATCTGCCCTATTTTTGGACTTTATGGAGGGGACCCCCTAAGTCCCCTCAGATATTGGTCAGTCCGGGACCTGAGCCCTACAATCCTGAATCCGGGACGCCTGCCGTAGGGGTCACCATGATAGGGACAGACTGTGAACCCGATAGGTCACCCCTAGAGGTATTGGCAGGAGAGGCTGAAATGGTCGAGCCCATCCCGGAGTTGGAGGCGTCCCCGGATACGTTTGGGACAGCCCAACTCCAGGACCCTACGTTAATACATGCCCGGAGTCGGGTGACAGTAGTTGACGGAGTGGCACAGCTGCCCGGTGCCCAGGTAAGGTACCCCCATTTCTCTCTTAAGCAAGATTTACTCTACCGAGTAGATGAAATACGGGGCGTGGGGGTAGAACAGT